>NW_011494604.1:6018885-6020375 GCF_000754665.1 Bison bison bison | reverse complement strand
CAGGTCCACCGCAAACCCCTAGTCCACTCTACTGATCACACACGGGTCCTCCAGACACATTGTCATGTCGTTTCATGCCCACGACAACATGTTGAGGCGGGGTGCGGTGCCGTGCCCCTGTGTGGGTGAGGAAGGTGCTTGGAGAAGGCAGACCACTCCCCACTGCCTCCCAGAGGGATCAGGTGGGCCTGGGGCCCTCCCAGGCCTGTCTGAAGCCCACACCACGCTCATCCGAGAAGCTCCTGCCCATCCCTGTGCCAGGCTGCACCCGGAGTGGGGAGAACCAACGCAGAGCCCGCCACCAGGGCCTCTCACCTGGCAGCCTCACCAGTCTGCAGGCAGCAGGGGAGGACAGAGGTACCACCGAGACCCGCTCAGGCAACAGGGCTCCGGAGGGTGGACTCTTCTGGTGGGCCAGGTGGATGGTAAACCAGAGAGAGATACCAGAGTGCCTACTGCGTCACGATGTCAGCTTCCACAGCGGGGAGCCCATTCCCTGGTGCCCAGAGACCCTGTGACACAGCAGGACTGGGCTTGACGGGGTGCAGACTCAGGCAGGGGACAGCAGTGGGATCCCATCAGCCCCATCCCCCAACACACACACACTCACACACACACAGGCTCAGCTGCCCTCCACACACACACTCACACACACAGCCCCTCTGCACACACACACTCACACACTGACTCCGGTGGTGGACAGAAGTGGGATCCCATCAGCCCCATTCCCCAACACATACACACTCACACAGGCTCAGCCTCAGCCCATCACACACACACACACACAGACTCAGGCGGGGGACAGCAGTGGGATCCTATCAGTCCCACCCCCCAACACACACACACACACACTCACACAGGCTCAGCCTCACCCCACCACACGCACACACACACACTCAGCCCCCCTCCACACACACACACACACACACAGACTCGGGCAAGGGACAGCAGTAAGATACTATCAGCCCCACCCCCCAACACACACACACACACTCACACAGGCTTAGCCCTTCTACATACACACACACTTACACACGCTCAGTGACAGATACACACTCACACAGGCTCAGCCCCCCGTCCACAACACACTCACACACACACACTGGCTTAGCCCCCCCCACACACACTCACACAGGCTCAGCCTCACCCCACCACACACACACTCACACACAGGCTCAGCCTCACCCCCCCCCACACACACACATACACACTCAGCCGCCCTCCACACACTCACAGACTCAGACAGGGGACAGAAGTGGGATCCTATCAGCCCCACCCCACCAACACACACACACACACACTTAGCCCCCCTCCACACACACTCACACAGGCTCAGCCCCCCTCCACACACACTTACACACGCTCAGTGACAGATACACACTCACACAGGCTCAGCCCCCCTCCACACACACTTACACACACTCAGTGACAGATACACACTCACACAGGCTCAGCCCCCCTCCACACACACTTACACACGCTCAGTGACA
>NW_011494604.1:6018089-6018536 GCF_000754665.1 Bison bison bison | reverse complement strand
GCCCCACCCCACACACACACACACACACAGGCTCAGCCCCCCTCCACACACACTCACACAGGCTCAGCCCTCCTCCACACACACACACTTACACACGCTCAGTGACAGATACACACTCACACAGGCTCAGCCCCCCTCCACACACACTTACACACGCTCAGTGACAGATACACACTCACACAGGCTCAGCCCCCCACCACACACACACAGGCTCAGGCAGCGGACAGCAGTGGGATCCTGTCAGCCCCACCCCCAACACACACACACACACTCTCAGCCCCCCTCCACACACACACTCACACAGGCTCAGCCTCACCCCACCACACACACACATACACACTCAGCCGCCCTCCACACACTCACAGACTCAGGCAGGGGACAGCCGTGGGATCCTACCAGCCCCACCCCCTCAACACACACACACACACACACACACACACGGTCACC
>NW_011494604.1:5999025-6017709 GCF_000754665.1 Bison bison bison | reverse complement strand
ACACACGCTCAGTGACAGATACACACTCACACAGGCTCAGCCCCCCTCCACACACACTTACACACGCTCAGTGACAGATACACACTCACACAGGCTCAGCCCCCCTCCACACACACACATGCTCAGTGACAGATACACACTCACACAGGCTCAGTTCCCACCTCCACACACACAGGCTCAGCCCCTCTACACACACACAGACACACACACTTACACACGCTCAGTCCCCCTCCAAACACTCTCACACAGGCTCAGCCTGCCTCGGGGCCCCGTGTAGGCCGGCCACAGGACAGTGGGAGCCTCTCCGAAGGCCCTGGGGCCTGCATCTGAAGCCGCCCCATCAGCTGGACTCTGGAGTAGCTGCTCAGTGGATCTGGCAGCGAGGCCATTCAGCGTACACAAAACACAGGCAGTCACAGGTGGGTGAGATCTGATGGCTGTCTCAGCTAAGGACACACAGAGAGCAGCGCGGCCCAGGAATTGGCTTCAGAACAAACAGAACGGACAGCAGGCAGGGAGTCAGCACGGGAGGGAAAGCGGGTCCCGGACCCCATCCGCTGACCGCTGTGTGGCCTTGAGCCGTCACTCGGCATCTCTGGGCCCATTTCCTCACAAGTTAACAGAAGGGGACAGGACTTCACGGCCTTTCCAGCTGCCTCCAGCCCTGACCTCTTGGACCAGCTGCCACAAGAGGGAAGTGAGGCTCCAAACAACACACCACACAGGCCACATCCTCAACAGAGGCCCCCTGGCTGGTTCTCAGGAACTTGGAGGAGGAATAAGAGACCCACTGTGAGCAGGTTGAGGGGACCTGCTCTCCTCACAGCACCCGGTGACGAGAGGAAGAGGCCACGTGTGTGAGGCCCCCGCGAGCAGAGGGCACCGTGGGAACCCTCCTGGGGGGACACCAGCTCTCCTACAGCACCCCCTGTTTGGAGGGCCTGGAATGAAGCCCCAGAACTGACAGCACAGGGCTTAGCGCCCAGAGCTCACCAGCCAGAAAGGTCAGCTCCCACCCCGGCTCCATGCCTCAGAGCCCAAGCTCTGAACCTGCTTTGGGCTCGGGATCCTCACCTGGGAAACCTCTTCCTCGGGGAGAAGCCCTCCCTCCTCCCAGGACTGAGGAAGAGAAGGAAGATGGAGTCCAGCAGCGGCCCGCCACTCAACTGATGCCACCTGTGCAAGAGCAACACTGGCGCTGGGAGACCCCTGAGGGAGCTTCCACACCCCGTCCCCTGGCTCCAGGTGCAGCCTGGCTCGCGGCAGTGGCCAGGAAATCAACCAGTATCTCCCAGAGGAGCAAAGTAGAATCAGCGAGCAGGACTTGGGGGGGCGACCCCAGAAAGAGATGAACAACGGCGTCAAGTCTCCCCCAGTCTCCCATCCTCCCACTTGGGAAAGCCTGGAAAGGACACGTGTTTTACAACTTTCCGTGTCCAGTTTCAACATGTCAGTAAGAAGCTGTGGAATATCACTCAGGGCTAGTATGCGCCTGCCATCTCACAGATGAGAAACTGAGGCTCAGGGACACTGGAAGCCTTGCCAGAGGAAGCTGGGATCAGGGAGAGCCCCAGGACCCAGGATCAGGCTCCCTGGGTAGGACTCAGAGAGTGAGCCGATGGGCAGGGGCTGGGCGGCTTACCAGAGAGGCTCCAGGCTCACCCACTGGGGGCTCTGGGCAGACCAAGCAGCCACTGCTGCCCCCTGCCCTTGCCTGCATAAGAGGAGAGAGAGGCCGATCCCTCCCACCTCCTCCAGACCAGCATCAGCAGCCCTGCATAGTAACACACGGGGAGAGTTCTGAAACCCAGGAAGACGTCTCCAACACACACCTGGGTCTTCCCGGCTGGCTTCAGACCGGACACCTTCCTGTCTGGAGGACCAGCATTAAAAGGTATGAGGAAGATGTCATCTAGATCAAGAGGCCTCTCTGGATGCCAGGGACCCACACTGTCCCCATCCCTGTCCTCCTTGCGGGAGCACGCACACGGGATATCTAGGAGAGGGGCACTCGACCGACCACCTGAGCCCACCTGGCAGGCTCTTGCTGGGTCGGACCCCACACCAGGCCCTGTGCTACACCACGTCCCCAGACTCGGGAGGAAGGAAGACAGCCCGGCCCCCGGGAGTAATTGCCCAGGAGCCAACTTCAGCACAGCGCCACTAGGGAGAGGAGGGCCAACGCAGGGTGGGGTGGTCAGGAACAGCCTCCCCACGTTATCGGCACCCAGCTGAGCCTAATCTTGAAGGGTGAAAGGAGTTAACCAGATAAAGGGCGGGCTGGGCGTTCAGGAGAGGAAGCACCTGAGCAAAGTCCCAGAGGCTCAAAGGGGCTCCCGCGACTCCAGGCAGCTCGGTGAGCACAGCTACACGGCAGCCACCAGCACCGAGCGGGTGGGCCTCACAGGCCCTGTGGCTCCCACTGCCCCACCTTCTGATCATGACTCTCCGGCCAGGTACAGAACACAAGCCACTCTGCTGCCCCAGCTGCCTCGCTTCCCTCCTCTGCAAGACTGGGAGGGTCCCATTACAATGAGTGCCATCCCAAGTTCCCTGACACCCACAGACAGCCCCTCCATCCTCACAAAACCAGCCCCAGACACCCTGGTATCCCCTACCCCATGTCTTCCTGTTCCCCAGACAGGGGTGGCCGGGGCTGTGCAGAACAAAGCATGTACTCTGCTGAATCCTGTACAAGTTTTCAAACGATGACTAACCCACCATCCACCTGCCAGAGCCGGTGAAGCCCATTCACAATCCCACAGTAACCAGGACTCAAGGAGTCTGACTGTCTGGGCAGGTCTCACGGAGCCCGTGTCCTGGACTGCCGTGCTAATCTGGTACAACAGGGCCCCCTCACAGCAGCTGACGGGGTGTGGACCCCAGAGGGTGAGGCCCAAGACCCTACTCAAAGAGATGGGTGGGAAAAGGAAATGAGTAAGCTCTGGGGGATTCGGGTCTCCTGGCTTTTCAAAATCACTTACAGTTTATACTTTGCTGAATTCCCAAAAAGATTATGAACAATTGCTGTGTGCAATCAGATCGAGAAAACACCATTAAGAAGAGTTAAATAAAATGCTGGAACCTTCTAGAACTTCTAGAATTGGAGCTTCTAGAAAGGAACCTTCACAAAGAAGGCACAGCAAAACACAGACCAGCTTCCCCATCCTGATAAGAAACAGCAGCACCTGCTCCAGAACACAGGCCAAAGCAAGCTAGCATTTGCTGAGCCTCTGCCCAGAGCCAGACCTGTGCTGGGCACGTGCGGAAGGGGGACGTGGTGGTCAGAAATTGATTAGTCACAGGAAATTGTTTATAAGCCACCAGTATTTTGTCACAATAGCCTAAACAGACTGAGACACCTTGAAATAAATCTGGACAGAACTCTGATTTTCAAACTCCCATCACTGCTCTCCAATTGAACCAATAGGTGCCAGCCTTCCAAACTGATGAGAAAAGGCTCCTCCCCGCAATGCCGACTCAGGTACCACAAGTAGCAGCCACCGCTAACTAAGCACCTGCCGTGTGCCGGGGCCAAGTGGTGCCCATTTTCACCTTATAACCACCCTGGTAAGGCCCTCTGGGGAGGTCGGAGGCTGAGAGGGGTTACACTGTCCCCACATGTCACAGACTGCATTTGAGTCCAGGTGTCAAGTCCCGAACTATGCACTCCTGCCCAGGGGCCTGTCCCTGGTGGGCACAGGACAAACCTGGCTAGTGGAGGGAAGGGTGGGAAGCTCCAGCCAGGAGAGGAAGAGGAGGCCCAAGGAGAGTAAAGTGCACCCTGGACCAGCACAGGGCTCCAGAGCCTCTAGGACACACTGACCCACCAGCACGGGGACCACTTAATTGGAGCGGCTCGACAATAATTATCCCAATAAATAAATCAAATGACTTTAATTTAAAAGACATTAAGTTAACAGCAGGCTTTGTGCCAGCCTACAGGGCCTGGCTCAGCTGCTCAGAACAGGCACCTGAAACAGGAAGGAGAGCACAGGGCTGCCTCTCCCGGCCAGGCCTGACCATCCTGACCAACCCCAAGCAACCCACAGGCCAGTGGGAGCAGTCCCAAGGCCAAGGCAAGAGCCCTGGACCAGGAAGGGTGTGAAGAGGGGATCCAAGCCCATCTGACGGCTGAGGACACGGAGGCTCCCCGCAATTAGGCAACAAGGGTCCCGTCAGGTCCAGCACCCAGGTCAACAGGCACCCTCTTTACTATGCGGTCCCCTTGCCCAAGTCCCCACTAAGAGCCTGGATACCTGGGGGCATGGACACAATGTAAAACCCTGGGGCTCTGGTGAACTTATCCAAGGTGAGAGAGACTCCACCCTCAAGCTGCTCCAAGAGACACAGTTCCCCTCCCTTCACCAGAGGGTCCATGCTAGGCGTGATGGGCACCCCAGACTGGACAAAGGAGGCAGCCTGGAGGCTGAGAGGCTGCCCCGGAACAGTGCTCATAGGGCACGGACCAAGGAGGAGCACGGGGGCTCGGGAGGCGTAGAAGCACACCGCACCGCCCATCCACACTCTTCCTTCTATGCTGCAGGGAAGCGCTGCAGCCTTCCCCGTCCAGAATCAAACCTTCCCAGCTTGCTTCTCACCCGCTTTTTCCAAAGGGCCTGATCAAAACAGGCTTACACCCGGCGCGGGAAGGAAATGACTACCCATAACCGCCAGACAGATTGCCTTTCATTTCGTTCTTCCTTTCTAAAACACGGAGCGGCGTTGTGGCGGAGGCAGTGAGCAAGGGGGACGCTCGTGGAGAATGAACAAAAACAGCTAGGATTGCGCCCCAGGCTTCCTCAGTGGAAGGAGAGGCAGAGAAGGGCCCGGGCTCAGGCCAAGCAAACGCGGGGCGGCGGTGCCCTCCAGTGGCCGTGCGTGGCGCTGCACGCGGCGCGATGGGCAGAAGAAGTGACTCTGCCCGGGAGCTGCAGGGCAAGCTCTCCCCCTGCTGGCTGTCGGGGAGGATGCGGTGCCCAGCAAGGAGGTGGTCCAGTGTGGGCTGCCTTCCTGCAGCTCCTCCTCCTTCTGGCCTGGGAGGCCGGCGCGCTGATGCTACCCTCAAATCGGCCCCAGCGTGCACCCCCAAACAGGTGACACACCACGTAGTTTCCCTGGGAGCAATGTTACAGCTCACCCAAAACTAACTCTCTGGTGGTCTCAGGCACTGGACAGCTGTAAAGCTGGCCCCGAGGGAACAGCAGAGGTTTGGCCTGCCAAAGGTCAGAGAGGTGCCTCCACTCCCCTTTCCAGCCTGAGGGATCCTTGGAAACACCGGAAGAAACTCCACTGGGATGGTGAAAACGACCCTGTATCCTGTCCACTCTGCCCTGGGCTTTAGAGAGGCCGCTGAAAACACTGACACTCAAATAGAAGATGGAAGGGCCCAGGCTGATTCTAACCCCAGCCCTGTGTACACTGAGTAAGTCACTGCCCTGCT
Source organism: Bison bison bison (assembly GCF_000754665.1). Lineage (NCBI taxonomy): Eukaryota > Metazoa > Chordata > Mammalia > Artiodactyla > Bovidae > Bison > Bison bison. Next base: position 6,012,266 of record NW_011494604.1, on the reverse strand, counting down.
GCCCAGGATCTATCAGCTAATCTATCAGCTCACTGGGAGGACACTGCACCCAGAGGGTCAGAGTTTCCTGCTTGCTCCAATGCTTGGTGATTCTGCAAGGCTCTGCAAAGCGATGATGGCAGCAAGCACAGTCTTTATTCAGACTGAATGTTTATTCGGGGAATCTGGGCAGGGGGATGATACAGATTGTGCCCCTCAATGGCTCCCTGTCTTGTCCTGCCTCCTACTCCCCAAAGCACATATCACAGTCCAGCCCCACTTCTTAGTGTGGGAGCTCAAGCAAAGCACCGATGTCTCAGCCTTAGAGGCTCCTTCACCAGTCACAGTGATGCTCAGGTGAAACATTTGTGCAAGCACTTTCTTAAGCTCTAAAGTGCCGAACAAATATTGTTACAATTCTCCTAATCAAGTATTTATGCTACTACCACCTCATTGATTTTAGGTATAGCATTACTAAAGTGAAAGTTGCGCAGTAGTGTCCAACTCTTTGCAACCCCATGGACTATACAGTCCATGGAATTCTCCAGGCCAGAATACTGGAGTGGGTAGCCTTTCCCGTCTCCAGGGGATCTTCCCAACCCAGTGATCGAACCGAGGTCTCCCACATTGCGGGAGGATTCTTTACCAGCTGATCCCAAAGGAAAGCCCCAAAAGTTACTAAACACCTCAGAAATTTCCAAACCTTGTCCTTCAGTAAAAAGTGTTTCCAGAGATGTTATAACATCTTTCAGGATGTGCAGGAAGAGTCAAGATACCTAGTATTTCTTGTAAAATGTATCCTGGTAAATACGTAAGTGAAGTGAAGTTGCTCATCATGTCCAACTCTTTGCAAATCCATGGACTATAGCCTACCAGGCTCCTCCGTCCATGGAGTTTTCCAGGCAAGAGTACTGGAATGGGTTGCCATTGTCTTCTCCAGGGGATCTTCCCGACCCAGGGATCGAACCCGGGTCTCCCACACTGCAGGCTGACACTTTTACCATCTGAGCCACCTGGGAAGCAGCCTAAGTAAGCAAAAGCAAAAGCAAAAGTTGCTCAGTCGTATCCGACTCTTTGCGATCCCATGGACTATAGAGTCCATGGAATTCTCTAGGCCAGAATACTGTAGTGAGTAGCCTTTCCCTACTCCAGGGGATCTTCCCAACCCAGGTCTCCCGCATTGCAGGCAGATTCTTTACCAACTGAGCTATCAGGGAAGCCCTTAAATATGTAAGAAAAATCCCAAATATATTTATTTGGCTGTCCTTATCAATGTGTGATCATCTCATCTTTAGTCATTAGGGAAATGAAAATCAGAACCACAATGAGATGCTACCTCACACCCAGTAAGATGGCAATAATCAAGACAGACAACAAGTGCTGGTGAGCACGTGGAGAAATTGGAACCCTCACACACAGCTGACGGGAATGTAAAATAACAATACACTGGAAAAGTCTGGCAGCTCCTCACAGTCACCAAGCCCTTCCACACCCAGGTATATACCCAAGAGATCTGAAAACATATCCACACAAAAATTTGTAAATGAATATTCACAGCAATTTATTCATAATAGCCAAAAAGCAGAAACTCAAATGTCCATCAACTAATGAATAAATAAGTAAAAATGTGGTACAGCCATACAACAGAATATTATTCAACACTAAAAAGGCAGGAAGTACTGCCACATACACAACATGAACCTTAAAAGCATCACGCTAAGTGAAAGAAGTCAGAAGTAAAGGTCTATTTATATGAAATGTTCAGAACAAGCAAATTTATAGAAAGCAGGTTCGTGGGTGCCAGGGCTGAGAGGAAAGGGTGAAAGGGGAATGAGTGCTGATGGTACAGCTTCTTTTCTGGGGTGATGAAATGCTCTGGAATTAGTGATCATAACTGAACAAGTTGGTCAATGTGTTAAAAACCACTGTGTATTTTTTAATATTAAGCTATCTACAAAGCTGCTAATTAGATGTATTTCTGATTCTAATGACATCATGATAGAACTGCATGTCAATGATCTGTGACAGTGTCATAGGAAGGGAGGTCTCAAATTTTTCAAGTTTTGTTGAATTGTGTATTTTAAAGGGTGAATTTCATGGGACATGAATTATATCTCAAGCTTTTTGAATTGCAAGAAAATGTAATCATCGGTCTTTCAAAAATGACCTATTGGAACAGAAAACAGTCAAGTGATCATGAAGAATGACTGTTACCCTAAGCTGGAACATTTCATTCATGCACTGAAGCCCCCACAGTATTTGCAAATCACCCAGTGCACGCTGTGCTCAGCTGCTTTAGTCGTGTCCTACTCTCTGTGACCCCATGGACCATAGCCCACTAAGCTCCTGTGTCCGTGGGATTTCCCCGGCAAGAATACTGGGTTGCCATGCTCTCCTCCAGGGGATCTCCCTGATCCAGGGATCAAACCTGAGTTTCCTGCATTTCAGGCAGGTTCTTTACCGCTGAGCCACCAGGGAAGCCCAGCTCACCCAGGTATCAGGTATACATGACGATCGCTGCTCTTAGTTATGGATGGACTTTACCTTAAAACTTTAAAACTTATCTGTGAAGTTATCCAGAGTGCATGATACACTGTGCATGATACAATAATACTATACAAAGTTCTTCCCTACAGATCCATGACTGAAGTTTCCCATGAGAAACATACACTGGTACATTACTACAGTTGTATCATAAATGTATTATAATTTAAGAGTTCCATTGCATTTGGTAAATTCTCTAAATTTTAGAGTATAAAATGTCATCTAGTCTTTTCAAAGAGCATCATACTTGAGGATACACTTCTTTGATCACTTCTTTCCCAGATGGTCATAACTTAGTCAAAAGTTTTCTTCTGGTCAAGGTACCTGCTGCCATGACAGGTGGGGGAATCTGCGTTGCAATGTCACCTGTTTGTCATTAGCTTCACTGAGAAGCCAGCATTGAGGTTTTTACCCTCAGGCTTCTTTAGAGCCTCAACTATGAGCTGGGGCTTTTCAAAGCGACTCACAGTTTTCCTTTTGCAATAAAAGAAACTACAAATTCAAAAAAGGTGTGCAACGAGATTTAACTTTTGTCTCGTTACCCCAAGTCCCCAGCCCGCTCCTCCTGGAATCTAGTGGTCACTTTTAAGTGTAGAAAGCACAAGGCCTCCTTCCTGTTCCTAACTTGTCATCTGGAGATGGACCAACCCAGCCTCGTGCTCTGAGATGGCTGAAGTTTGATGTACCAGGGGCAGCACACCAAGAACCCTTCTATGATTTCTAAGGTTTAATTAATACAGCTATCAATCAGTCGACTATAAAATATTTCTGAGAGCCTAGAGTGTGCCAGGAACTGTGCTAAAAATGTAACAGTGATGGAGGAAGAGAGAACACCATCCATTGTCTCACGCCATATGTGCCCCAGTAGACCAGCACTCCCCACCTCCTGCAGCTCCCCAGCCCTCCTTTCCCCACCTGACATGTTACCACCTCCCTCAGGGAAAGAGGAGAAACTGCAGTGAGAAGCAGGCCTGTCTGGTTCTCTTCTCTTCTGGGATTAGCCTTGAACAGTCTGCCCCTCCCTGAAGGGCGGCCAGCTGCTGTCCAGAGCAGCCTGTCCCTCCAGAAGTCTGTCTGGCCTGTGTTCCAGATATGGGAGGCACCTGTCCCTGTGTCTGTCTGTCACTCCCAACTCAGGCCAGAAACAGGGGTGGCATTTACAGGGCGGCTGTCCACCCCAGCAGACCAAGAGGGTAGTAATGCCCTGCCCTTGTGGACATGACACTCTAGGAGGGAGGGGCAGAATGCAAACTAGGAAACAGGGTAGTGACTTTCTCAAACTTGTTTCTTGATGTTCAAATAGGTCTTCCTCTCACTTCCTTCAGCCCCTGCTCAGATGTTAACAGGATCTGTGAGGGCTTCCCTGCCCACCTGTACAAAACAGCCCACAACTCCCCACCCCGACACATGGACACTCCCTGTGTCCTTATCCACCTTGACTTTTCTCTACATGATCATGATCTGACTCATTCTGTGAGGACTTCTGTTCATTTGTTTGGGCCAAGCTCCTCCACACCACTACAGCCCTGGGATGTAAGCTCCATAGGGCAGGGGCCTGGCTCTGCTCCTGCTGGCCACCAGCACCTAGAAGAGAGCCTGCAGCAGGATAAGCGCTCAGTAATCTCTGATGAATGAATGAACAAATGAGTGTGTGCAACCAACAAGGTGATGGGAAAGATAATGAAGGCTAATAGGGTGGCAGCCGCTTCAGAAAAGGGGTTCAGAGATGGCCTTTCTGAGTGGTCACTATCTGAGGCGTAGCACAGCACAAGAAGCAATCATGCTGTATGCCTGAGGGTGTCCCCACAGCACCAGGAAAGTCCCCCTGGGCCTCTGCAGGGGGCTGGCACCCCAAAAAGCAGGGAGGCAATGGCTGCAGGGCCCACCAGGGCTGAGTTCCCAGAAGTCAGCAGAGTAGAAGAGTGTTGTGAGACCGGACACACAACAACGGCCACAGCAGCACAGGGCTGCCTGCAGTACACGAGGTGGCACTTGATCCTCACCTCTCCCAGGGCAGTAGGGGTTAAATCTTCATTTGAGAGGAGGCCTGGGAGGCCCTGAGACGCAAAGAGGGGTCACCCACGTCACCCAAATAGTCACTGGCCACCTGCGGTTTAAACGCAGTGCTGTCCCCCTCCCTCGGGACTATCTCGTGCCCAATCCAGCAGGTTCAGCAATGGGACAGGCTGTACATGGGTGATGCTAAGCACCATGGGTACCTGGTGTCAGGGGCTGTACCTGCCCCGTCTGTGTTCCCTGCAGTTGTGACTTTAGGGTCCGACACACAGCAGATGCTCAGTCATTCAGGGGACTTAAGCATACATGATGGGCTCCTGAGGGCCAGACAGAGATGACTGTGGTCACACACAGGAAACAGATTCACATACAAAAAATAAAAGGAATAAAAGCCATTTAGCTGAAAATGATAAACCCTTATCTGAACACAGCCATCAAGTCGGAAGCCCCCAGACCCTCATTCCTCATGCCTTGGTGGGGTGGTATCAATTCCTTCAGGTCATCTGCAGCTGCCTCAGGTCTTGAGTGATGGCTCTGACCGTCAGAACCAGGCCAGCAGAGGGAAAGAGTTGGAGCATGAAACACAAACTCCAAGGAGGGAACCGGCCCTGAGCCTGGACCTGCCCTACACCTGTATTTATAGTGCCCACTATGTTCCAGGCATAGACACCGGAGATAAGAAGGCATGCAGTCCACCGCACCAGCCAGGTACACGAGGAAGATGTGCCTCTCGAATGGAGGCTCCTTGGATGGCTCCAACAAGGAAATGGTATCTGAAGATGGGCGAGACTTAGCGATGCACACAGAAAGTGTATCCTGGTGGTGGAACAAAAGAAGCAGAGGCATGTAGGCTGGAAAAAGTTGGATATATGACAGGACACTGTGGCTGGAGCTCAGGAAGGGGACAGCAGAGTTCTAGTAACGGGGCAGAGAGGCCCAGGGTGTGACCTCTGACTCAGAAAGTGAAACAATGACAGTGCTGGTCTACAAGGTGGTGTCTGGAGCACCAGTCGAGTCCGATGCCCCTGAGAGGCAAAGGGAGGCGGGGTCACCAGCAGTTACCCAGCTCTATCCAGACTGGCCCTATGATCAAAGGCTCTTGCTTTTCTCCCTTGAACTAGCAAAGGATTTCTCAAAACAATGGAGTCCTAAGGAACACCCGGAACAGGCTGCCAGGCCCTACCTCCCAACACTGCAATTACGGAAATCGGCATGAGCCCCAGGCTGAAAGAACCCCAGCTCAGACAGTGGACCCTGGACCTGGATTCTTGGCCTCCTGTACCGTGGAATCCAGACCAGGTGCCTCACTATGACTGGTGGGTGTTCCTGAAGGGTTCATTTTTTCTGGGCAGGGCATAGACTGGATGCTATGGCAGAAAGCTGGAACAGAATGCTGTGGAGGGCTGGGCACAGACTGTCCCCGGTTCTGGGGGCATTCCTGGGGGAAGGTGAAAACTACGTAAACCGTGGTCAAGGGCCCAGGAAGAAAGGAAGGACGCTCTGGGCAGAGAGTACAGCTTGTGTAAAGGCACATTCAGTACAGTTAGTAGGGGAAGGACAAGGAGGTTGGCTGAGGAGCCCGGCCCCACAACAGACAGCCCTGCCAAGAAATGAGGACTTGATTCTGTAGACAACAACAACAAAAAAGGGAGTTCCCTGGAGGTCCACTGGTTAACTTCCACTCCAAGGGACACAGGTCGAGGAACTCAGATCCCACAGGCTGTGTGGTGCGGCCAAAAACAAACACCAACAGGCCCCTGAACCCTGCAGGAGGCCAGCACTGGCTCCCCTTAGTCACTCACCCAGCACAAATGCATGGTACACTAATCTTACCACCCCTCCCCCTACCACCAGTCTCCATCCTTTAAGATCAGCTACTAAGAACCCGCCTGCCAACGCAGGAGACAGGAGACACGAGTTCAATCCCTGGGTTGGGAAGATCACTTGGAGGAGGACATGGCAACCCACTCTAGTATTCTTGCCTGGGGAATCCCGCTGGACAGAGGAGCCTGGTGGGCTACAGTCCATTGGGTCGCATAGAGCCGGACATGACTGGAGTGATTTAGTGCACATTATTTCTATCCCAAAATCACACCTTAGATCCCCTCTGGGCAACTATTAGGTCAAAAGGAGACATGTAATTTAACTGAGGCCATTAACACTAAGCTTGGACTGCAAGGAGATCCAACCAGTCAATCCTAAAGGAAATCAGTCCTGAATATTCATTGGAAGGACTGATGCTGAAGCTGAAATACTCCAATACTTTGGCCACCTGATGCAAAGAACCGACACACTGGAAAAGACCCTGATGCTGGGAAAGACTGAAGGCGGGAGAAGGGGATGACAGGGGATGAGATGGTTGGATGGCATCACCGACCAGATGGACATGAGTTTGAGTAAGCTCCAGGAGTTGGTGATGGACAGGGAGGCCCGGTGTGCTGCAGTCCACGGGGTCGCAAAGAGTCGGATATGACTGAGCGACTGAGCTGGCTGACTGAAGAATACAATCTCTCACAAGAAGAGCCAGGTGGTCCAGTCCGGAACAAGACGACTAGCTCTGCTCTGCCCTCTCCAGATCTTACATCTGTACCTCTTGGAGCACTTTCTTGCTGGGAGGAACCCGCTGCTTTTCTAAATGGGTTCATGACCCTGAAGAGAAGGGAAGAAGGAGGCACACTGAGGAGATGAAATGGTTCACATGGGCTGGGTTTGGGCTGGACCAGTTTCAACTGAAATCCTTAGAGCTATGAGAAATGTCCCTGTAATTTGAACAACTCAAGCGGCCTAAGACCTTGTCCAGCAGACGCTGCACCTTCAAGTGACCTGCTCCATCCTCAAAAGTCAAACACTGAAAAGAATAAACAGAGGGGCAGACTTAAAGGCACTGACTGCTGAAATCAACCACATCAGGAAAGAGCGGGCTTGCTGATTCTCCAGGGGGCCGCAGTTAAAGGGAAGCTCGGATCAAGGAAGTCAGCTAATAGAGGCTCCGAGACACGCCCCCCCGGACCATGCCTGCAGCGTGCTATGAACGCACAATTCAGGCAGGGTGCGGGTTAAGGGGTTAGGCTTCTGCTGGCACTGGCAATGGGCATCGCAACTAAGACACCTCCCTCCTGACCCCTGGATCCAGGCCGGGCCCCACACTGACCGAGTCACCTATCCGGAGCCTCTAGCTGAGGCCCCGCTCACCTTGCATTTGAAGCCGGCGGCGGGCGGCAGCAGCTCCCGCAGCAGGGCCTTGGCCACCTCGCGGCTGGCCTCCTCGCTTACGAAATGCAGGTTAAGCACCTCGTGCGCCTCGAACTTAGCGAGGCGCAGCAGGGAGCGGAGGGCAACGCGGGCCTTGGCCTGCAACGCGGCATTGTGTTCGGCCTTGGTGAACATCATCAGCAGGTGGTAGTCCACCGGCCCGGCCCCGCCGCCCTCCAGGCTCTTGGCCTTAGCGCCCGGGGCCGGCGCCAAGGATCCCCGCGCCAGCTCCAGCACCGGCGGTGAGGGCGCAGCAGGGGCCCCGGCGCGGGCCTCCTTCAGCCTCTTGGTGGCGCTGGAGAAGGTCTCCCGGCCCGAGCCCAGGTAGTAGAAGGCACAGACGGCCAGCGCCGCGGCCAGCAGCAGCGCGCAGTAGTGGGAGCGCACAGCGCCCAGACGCGCCATGGCCCGAGCGCACGGGGGCCCGCCTCGGAGGAGACCCATGCGCCGCCCGCCCGCGGACAGATCAGCCGGAGAGTTGCGGCAGAGACCAGTATCCCGGCAGCAAGTTAGCAGCCCCGGCAGCAGGCGGCAGCCATGGCGGGGGCGGAGCCGAGCTGCCAATCTGCGGGCGCTGATACGCGGAGAGGCGGGGCCAGGCTGCCTGGCAGCCACTGGGTCCTAAGCTCAGAAGGATTACAGTGGGGTCGGGCAGTGAGCCCGCAGGAGTCCCTCCAGCGTGTCTGAAGGAGGCGGTGAGGACTTGCACACACGAGCCAGCAGGCTGTACGGTCTGTGGAAAATGGCCCTCGTTAAGTGCACAGCCTCAGGCTCTAGAAACCGAAGCTAAGCCTTCGGAAGCAAAAAGACTAAACTGGACGCACAAAAAATTTTCTGTTTATATCTTTTCCCTCCTAATTTCTTAAAGGCTTTACGTCCTCTCCCTGACTCCTTTCACACCTTGGAGACTATCTAGGGCTGAAGAATTTAAACTAGCAACTCCTTTCCCATTCTCGGTGAAGTAGGATTGACACCCGAGGTATGAATCCCTTGCTCACCTCACTTGGCATCTCTGAGGCCGACCAGAGGCAACCTAAAGGATGTGGCCACCAGGGGGCCACCTGCCACAAACTTTGGGTGGTTCAGAGCTCCCCAGGAAGCTTGTGGGTTTTGTTTTTTTAACAGACTTAAACACTTCAAAAGAGACTTACTGTATACCCGGTAGTTTTGCAAATTCTTAACTGAGGCGTAACTGAGGTCACTTGCTCAGGTCACACAGTGTCAGGTTTGACAGAGACACACTCTTCCACAGCAGATGAGGGTGCCTATACTGACACAACTTTCCTGAAGGGCACTCTAGCAATACTAAAATCTGAGAGAACTTTCAGTTCTCTCTCCTATCCACAGAACAGTGGTTCTCAAATTTTTATTGGTACTAGCAGCACTGGCACCACCCTTATGGCAGAAAGTGAAGAACTAAAAAGCCTCTTGATGAAAGTGAAAGTGGAGAGTGAAAAAGTTGGCTTAAAGCTCAACATTCAGAAAACAAAGATCATGGCATCTGGTCCCATCACTTCATGGGAAACAGATGAGTAAACAGTGTCAGACTTTATTTTTGGGGGCTCCAAAATCACTGCAGATGGTGACTGCAGCCATGAAATTAAAAGACGCTTACTCCTTGGAAGAAAAGTTATTACCAACCTAGACAGCATATTCAAAAGCAGAGACATTACTTTGTCAACAAAGGTCTGACTAGTCAATGCTATGGTTTTTCCAGTGGTCATGTATGGATGTGAGAGTTGGACTGTGAAGAAAGCTGAGCGCCGAAGAATTGATGCTTTTGAACTGTGGTGTTGGAGAAGACTCTTGAGAGTCCCTTGGACTGCAAGGAGATCCAACCAGTCCATTCTGAAGGAGATCAGCCCTGGGATTTCTTTGGAAGGAATGATGCTAAAGCTGAAACTCCAGTACTTTGGCCACCTCCTGCAAAGTTGACTCATTGGAAAAAAGACTCTGATGCTGGGAGGGATTGGGGGCAGGAGGAGAAGGGGACGACAGAGGATGAGATGGCTGGATGGCATCAACGACTGAGTCTGAGTGAACTCCGGGAGTTGGTGATGGACAGGGAGGCCTGGCATTCTACGATTCATGGGGTCGCAAAGAGTCAGACATGACTGAGCAACTGAACTGAACTGAACTGAAATGAGCAGCACTGGGGAGCTTGATAAAATACAAGGGCTCAGGCCCTATTACCTTCAATGAGCCTGGGCCTTGATGGTGATTCTTCTGCAAGCCAAAGTTTGAAAAGCAGTGCCCTGGATCTTCAGACAGTCAACCTCTCCTGCTTCAGACCTTGGCTTGGGTGTCCCTGCCTCAAAGAGTGGTCTCTAAACACCAGCCCTTGCAAGTGTCCAGATGAAGCACCATCCTCAAGGATACCATAAGGGCCACCTAAGAACTACCCAGTCCCATCTTTCTTTGCTGCAAGAAGGCAAGACTTAAAGAGAGCAAGCAAGGTGTCTTTCTTTAACCATAATATCTCCAGTAACTGATGGTGCTTGACTCACTGAATGAGCATCAGAAATACACCCACCCATTGTAAACCATCATTTTCCTAACAGAATAAGGAAAAATGTACTCAAATATTTAGCCACAAGGGTAATGCAGAGCTAGGTTTATGATGACAAGATATTAAAATCAAATGTTCATCAGTAAAGTGAAACTAAAATAAAGATGCTGTTGGGAATTCTCTGGTGATCCAGTGATTAAGAGTCTGCCTGCCAGTGCAGGGGACACGGTTTCAATCCCTGGTCCAGGAGGATCCCATACGCCGAGTGACAGGTAAACCTGTGCGCCACTACTGAGCCAGCACTCTAGAGCCCACCAGCCACAACTACTGAATCCAAGTGCCTACAGCTTGGGCGGCCACAAGAGAAGCCGCCACAATGAGCAGCCCACTCGCCCACAACTATGGAAACCCTACACACAGCAATGAAAACCCAGTGCAGCCAAAAATAGATAATTTTTTTAAATTAAAAAACAAAGATGCTGTTGGTGCTGTAGTCAACAAACTAAGTGGAAATTTTTTTAAGTGATAAATGGAGGAAGAACCTATAGATTTACAGCCTCAACAGATACATTAGCCAATTGCAATGAATGGAACTTACATAAATTCTGATTTGAAAAATCTTTTTTTAAAGAACACCAAGGTATTGAGGAATTTGAATACTGACTACATAGTTTCATAGTTTAAGAAAGGTGATATAATTTTTTAAGAACAGTCCTTTCCCCCCCCCTTTAACTTTTTTATATTGAAGTATAGTTGATTAACAATGTTGTGTCAAGTCCAGGGCTACAGCAAAGTGGTTCAATTACACACATACATGTATCTATTCTTTTTAGAAGTCTTTTCCCATTTAGGTTGTTACATACCACTGAGAAGAGTTCTCTGTATTGGACAGTAGGTCCTTGTTGTATACATGTCAACCCCAAACTCCGTATTACCCCTCCCCAATCCTTCCTGTCTAGTAACAGTAAGTTCGTCTCTAAGTCTGTTTCTGTTTTATAGATAAGTTCAGTTCTCCAAGTCTGCTTCTGTTTTGTAAATAAGTTCATTTGTATAATTTTTAAGGTTCTGCATAAAAGCAATATACATATTTAGAGAGACATACTCAACAATTTGTTGAAATGTCTGGCACCCATCTTAAAAAAAACAGGGAAGAGGAAAAATGGGTACAAGTATAGATAAAACAGTGTATAAGTCATGAACCAATAGCTACTAAAGTTATTATCTCTACTTTTGAGTGTTTGAAAATTTCAATAAGATTTTTAAAAATCCTCCCAAAAGTGATGCAGATTAAAGACTTAGAAACTTGTCCTTCGTTTATTAAATGAAAGAAACAGGTGACAAAACAGTTTGATCCCCCTGTATATAAATACATACACATCCAAAGGTCTAGAAAGGTATACACCATGGAAATAATAGCATCCCCCACACTCAGTACTATCCAACAGAACTTCCTAGGGTGAATATATTCTATAATCTGCCCTGCTCAAAACAGTAGTCACTGGACACAAAGCTAGCGCCTCTGACATGTGGCAATTCAACACATGAACTCAACACTTAATTCTAATTTTAATTAAATTTCAGTAGACACATGTGGCTAGGAGGTGCCACACTAAACATCACAGGCAAATGATGGAATTAGGACGGAATTCTTTTTGCTTATCATTAACCTTTCCTACAATGAAAAAGCACTGTTTTGTAATAAAGGAAAGTAGGCTGTTTTCATTTAAAACATTTACTATCGGCTTCCATTCTCCTGGTCAAATGACTATTATGAAAATGAAGTGAAGTGGAATAAAGTAAATTACACAGAATAGTTTTAGTGTCTGCTTTCACCTAACTTTTAAAGGAAAAGCAAAAGCAGGCAATTCACTTCCAGGTCTGTTCTTTTAAGCCTCTATTCCTTCCATCTTGATTCATGCAAAAACTTGTTTTTGTTTGTTTATTAAAAGGACTGAGTATAAATGTGTTGCCTAGATTAGAAACTTCAACAGATATCTCAATCATATTGGCAAAAACATTAGAGCTACAGCATAAAAAGGCCTTTTGTGGCTTTTAGCTAATGAACTGGGAGCCATACAGCTCTGTGGCAGGCAGAAGAAAATATTTAAAAAATCAAAACGGATTTCATGGTTGAAGCCATCAGCAAATAGGATCAATCTGGACCAATTTGACAGGGTAGGAAAGGAATATAGGACTGAAAATATGAAAAACATGACAGTTAACAGGTATTTCTGCAATTGTAGTTCACAATAAAGTAGAAGTCTGAACATAAAAGAATTATGCCAGAAGTGAGATTTTTATTGACTTGACATAATTTCTTGGCATACAAAGAATTTAATCAGGCAAATATTTACAATTCTTACATAATGTACATCTTAGAATAACTATAAAGATAACGTACTTTGTTCCATTTACAGTGACATCCTACAGTAAAACTACATTCATGAATTAGATACAAATAAATCCTCTACATGCTAGTAAAAATTAAATGGATTGTTGGTTATACATTCTTTAAAATATATCTTTTCACAGGTAGCAGGAAATATTACATGTAATAAGTCTTTATGACTGGAATGATCCAGAAATATCATGAAGCACAAGTAAACACATATAGGAAAGTAGTTCATCATTTCTAAAAGTTAACCTTTAGCCTTTGTATAAAATAAATGGTGCCAATATTCTTTATAATGTAGGGAGCTTTCCCTATTTAAAATGAATATCCAAAAGGTTGGGAAGTGTGCTGAGGAAAAGTAAGAAAACCTAGTACATAAGACAGTGAAAAGAGCAATGTAGAGAACAGTTTATTTAATCAAATCTTGCTTTCCTCCCACTATCTCATTTTAGTAGATGTTTATGTAAACAGAAAAGGATGCCCACAATATTGTATTTATAGATGTCAAGGCTTGGCCAAACTGAATCCATGCCCCTTTTAGCTGTCTTT
>NW_011494604.1:5990808-5998925 GCF_000754665.1 Bison bison bison | reverse complement strand
GTCTTTGTTTAGAAGAATCAAGGAATTGGTAAGCATATGGTGGATTAAAATTACCTTTACAACATTTTGCCTTTGTCAATGTTTGTTATTGCAAAAATATAAAATTCCCTACAATTTGATGTCTTCAAACCTTAATCTATTTCTTCAAAATAATTTTATATCCAGGTTTTCCAGAATATTTGGAGTCTTTTTTTTTTTAAATCAAAACACAAGGAAAGCTGGCAGTCATTATCAGACTTTGCTGATTTATAATGCTTTCAAATCATTTCATGACATGAGTGCCTCTGACTACGAGTCAGACAGGGGTTCTGGTGTCAGCTATGCCACCAACCAGCAAACCACAGACCAGCTCTGTGAAACAAGAGCAGCAGCCCATGATCAAAGACACAATGTTGGTGATCTCAGAAGCCTTACCGTGAGAATCCTGCAAGATACACTGACTGCAAGGTACACTGGGAGGAGCTGTGGGAACAGTACAGGAAAGACTGCTGTTATAGTTTCACCTTGTTTCATCCAACTTGTTTTATTTGTGAGGCCCTCAGATTTCAAAGAGTAATAATTACTAGTCAGTGCTCTTTCCACTATATCATGTAGGTCTGAAATCATTTTACAAAGACCATTCTATAAAAATACAGCATTTTTCCAGCCCATGTCCACAGTCAAAAGTGCTATCAAACAGAAAAGTTAATTAAACAATATAAGAGTGATAAGGGAATGTCTTATTCAAAACGGATAGTAAATTTAGTCTTAAATACAACTGTTTCTTGTGATCACACTTCACATGTGTAAAATTATATTTTTAAAATACTGCTTAACACAAATTTAAGTTGTCCAGACTGTAAAAGTATATGTTTTGTCAAAATGCACTCATGAAGAATCAAAGTAATATTTCAAATCAAATATATATGTTTTACAAAGTAAACACTAAAGTTGATTAAAATACGTAACGAAGACCAGTATAAATTAGGCAAACACTGTATGTAGTGAATCCCTGGAAATCTCTGAATTTCTAAGAATTGTACCAAAGGTAATTTTTTAAAACATTAGAAATCTTAAACATGTTAACTGTTACCATGAAAAATTACAAATAACTACACAATTACCTTTAGTCTAGTTCTAACATGAAACTGCACTGTATAAATTCCTCACAGTACTGATACTCTTATTTTGAGACTATTTTAAATCAAACTTTTAAACTAATGAGCTAATAATGATTAATGGAATAATAAGGGATCTGAAACTAAATACCAGCAGATCACTTAGGGAAAGAAAACAAAGGACAATCACATTGATTTTTGAAGCCCAAGATTATAACTAACATTGTTTACACTGTAATTGACCATATTGTACTGAATAATTCACAGCATAATAAAACTCAGATTTGTTACATACTATAGAAAAGCTATTAGTTGATACAGTTAAATTCACCTTGGTTAAAAGCCAACCTACTCTGTAACTACTTGTAACCATTAATTTACTTTAAAACTTTGCTGTTACTACTGCATCATTTCTGTCAAATTTAATCCAAATTGGGTTTTGCCATAGTCAAGAAACCAAGCCATATAAATGTATTTTTTCAATGTACAAGCTCCCTGCACTGTTAAAGATTTAATTTTCACTTTCTTTGAAGATTTTCTGAAGATATTCAGAACCATGATCATCTTTAGTGTACTTCAAATACATCTCTAACAATTAAATTTAAGTAGACACTAATTACTGCCACATTAACAACTCATGACTGAAGCCACAGGAGTTAAAAGAGTATCTAAGAACTGCTTTTACAAAGAGAGACCCCAGAGGTGATCTGGAGACCAAAGCCTGGATCCAAAATGAAAACTACCTAGGCTTCTTCAGATAAAGATCAAAAGGATTCCGAGGATCAAAAAGTGAGGCTCTTGTTTCTTCTTTCTTTCTTCCTCTCTTTGTCTCTTTCTTTCTCATCTCAATATATTTCTTTCTCCTTGAGCTTTCTGGATAATTAATTTCAAAGTACACTAACAAAAATGCTACAAATCAGACTTTTGCAAAGCTGGGTGATCTATGATTCAGAGGTGAAACAGGGTGTTCCTGTTATTGTTGCGATTAAAATACAAGGTTTTGGAAATTAGCCTTTCCTTAGAAATAATCCATACATATATTTTTATCTTTATCTAATACACAGCAGTTATTACTAAATAAGCATTATATGCATGCAATTTGATCAAACAAATACAGAACCTTTTCTGTGATGTGAATTTATTTCAGTGTAATTCCTGTTTAGATTCTGATTTGATGTTTGGTCAACTTAGAAAACTCTACTTACTGGTGGGAAAATGTTAGAAAATGTATTATATACCCAATGAAATATAATTTCTCTACTTATATGGTAACTCAAGTTTAAAAATCTCTCACTACTTACATATAACTTGAAAAAGAAAATTAAACTTAATTATGACAATATTAAAAATTAACCATAAGGCAAATTACTTATTTTATACTCCTGACAAGAGAGGTCAATCAAAGATGGAATCAAACTAATTTGCAGCATATACATAGAAAATTAATATTTCCATAGTATAGTGTATCTATCCAATTCCATAATTATTTTGGAATTCAAGGGTCTGTGATTCATGTAACCAAATACTAAAGCTACATGTACTGTGCTTAGTCGGTCACTCGTGTCTGATTCTTTGAGACCCCCTGGCCTATAGCCCCCCCAGGCTCCTCTATCCATGGGATTCTTCACACAAGAATACTGGAGTGGGTTACTGTGCCCTCCTCCAGGGGATCTTCCCAACCCAGGGATCAAACCCAGGTCTCCCACATTGCAAGCAGATTCTTTACCATCTGGGCTACCAGGGAAGCCTACATAGATGCTATAATTTAAAAGAATGTATACCATGTACAATAAGTACATAGGATAGATGTTAGAAGAATTAAAAAGCAATTTATTGCTGTATATTTTAGTATAAACTTAAAAAATGAGGTTTTTTTCCTCCTTTTACAGAGAGATTTTCCTTTCACCAGGAGCAACAGCAAAAATGTACCTTGAAAAGGACACATTTCAAATATAAAAATGTTCTACATTATTTTATGTCAACTTTTCCTTTGATAGTTACAATCTGATGAAAGCATAATTTTGCAACATTCAAGTAACCTTTGAAACACAGTTTTATTACATCAATAAAATTGTCAAGGTTTTAGGAAATCAACCCAACATTGAAGAACTATAACTTCTATGAGATCCTTTTGGTAATTGGAAAAAAAAAAAAAAGTCAACGGTTTCTTTTTTTGCTTCATAAAATGGAATAAATCTAAAGGACTGAGTTATATCAATCTGTACAGCCACTGTATATATGCTAAAGTACTGGACGTGAGGGATAAACTACATTTATGAGGAAATGGGGTCATGTATCCTCTAGTTCTGATAATTAAATTACATATTGTGTATATAATAGCTACCAAGAAAAAATAAAAACAAAAACTATTTTGAACCACCAACATCCAGGAAGCTAAAGCAAAGACACGTTCTGGAATCAGGCAGGACATCAGGCTCCCACTTGATGCTGACAGGCTTGACTGAACAATCCTGGGCACAGTGCACAGAAGAAAAACATCAATGCCATCATTCATTGGGAAAAAAAGATTATTTTGTATAAATTCTTAGCATCTTGTAACCTAGAGATGGCCTAAGTCCAGATTCAACTTTCATCTATAAAAAACAGCCCTTTAAACAGGCTTTTTTTAAAAAACAAAAATAAAATAAGTCTTAAAGTAGGTTCTTCTCCCAACTGCTAGAGATCTATGTTTTGATTTATAAAAATATCAATGAATGGGTATCTCTTCTCCAAACCACTCAATAGCTACTAAAAGTAAGTAAGTAGAATTAAAGCAGTAAAAATATGTGAGTTTTCAGATATATACATTAGGGGGTCACTAGATTTACTGTTTTCCCCATTCTAAAAAAAATTCAAAATTTCTGTGAATCTTGCTGGAAACGATTTAGTTTCTCTGGATTATTGGATGCCATTTGGGAGAAATCACGAAAAATGTCCTGGTAAGTTTCATCACCTGCATGAAAGTAAAATAAGAACACTTTAAAAAATTTATATAAAAAGTACTAATAAACAACATTTTATGACTAGTAACTATTTTACAATTCATGATAATAAAACTTTGTTCAGATGAGCATTTTTTGAAGAAAAAAGACCAACTAAATGTAAGTGCTGGATAAGTATATAATGGAAGAAAAAAAAACTATACCTGAAAAAAGCACCTCAGATGCAGCCACAGAGGAAAGTTCAGAGTTAGAAAAGAGCAAAGATGCAAGTGTTTTAAAGCAAGTAAGGAAATACATTTATTAACACACAAGAAATAAAAGTCATCCTAAATGAGGTATAATAACAAGGCATTCTTTAAATAAATATTTAAATCAATATTTCCTTTGATCAAGGCCAAGAAAAGATCAAAAACAAATATTAATGTTTCTGATGGATGCAAGTTAGTAACAGGACAAAACTGATAACCAGGTGGGAAATTTTAATGTTATATTTTAACTAAATCTTAAATAATATGTGAAAAAGTCTTTATTCAAACTTTTGCTTAACTAAAACTAATGCACTTAACCTACTCTTTACTAAGCTTAAAAATAATAAAGCCTAGAAAATGACTTTAAAATCATACTTTCACATTTAGTCAACAGTTCATTTACTGTAGGTCATTTGAGCAAGGACGCTATGACAAAAGGGGACTAAATATCAAAGACATCTGTTAAATTAGAATAATACATATGTTGGTTGGTTGTATATGCTCAGTCATGCCCGACTCTTTGTGACCCCATGGACTGTAGCCCACCTGGCTCCTCTGTCTATGGGATTCTCCAGGCAAGAATACTGGAGTGGGTTGCCATTTCCTACTCCAGGGAATACATGTGTATATACCTACAATACCCTTGTAGAGAAGATTATAGATACTGATATTATAGCAGATTGAAGACTATTTTTCTTGTGATGAAAAACTAAATATATACACACATACAGGCTAACTCTTTGGACAAAAGATTTACATAAAATGAAATCTTATCTTCAAGTTAAATCATTCATCATGAATGCTTCATTAAACATATTACTTTTATACAGAGGCTTGTCATAATTCTGTTTTCAAGATTTAGACTGTCAAATACTGGTTTATTGTTAAAGCGTGGTTTTATAATTATTCCCCAAAAGACACCTTGCATCCATCTTATTATACACTCATTGCTACAACTGTTGTTAATAGTGCAGTAAGTTTTGTCAGCTTTTAAGAAGTGAGATTTTTTGAGGCAATCGATGTCATACCAAAAGCTAGAGAATTAGAAAAAATCAGGGGAAAGTGATAAAGATCTAGTAAAAAGGTCTAACAGCATAACTCAAGATTTTCAATAAAAAAATTTTTAATGCTTTTAATATTTAGTCAATGTAAAAAGCAAGTTATTAAAATCTCTATATAGTTCTTCATTTAGCCCTGGAAATTTTCTCATGACCTGAATCAATCACTTTTAAAAGAAAAAATGCAGTAAGAAGAGAAGCCTAATAGATTGGCTAAGAGTAACATCTAACTCGTATATTATTGTAACTAAAATAATAAAGGGTGATATGCTGGAACAACTGGTAAGACAATCCAATTACACCCATGTTTCATTTCATAAAAGTTTACCTCCACATTAGAAGACAAACTACAATCTATTCCCATTTTTAGGCATTCTAAAATATACAAAATAAACTAAGAGACAAACATTAAACATCAATTAACAAACCATACAAAATATTTTAAAGTTTTTCTTATTCTTAGATGTTGAATTCAAATATTTAAAATATTTACTGTAAACATTATAAATATTTTAAAAATACTATTTAAACCAGAGAGTCTGGAATCTTACTTTCCAAGAAAGTGTAAAGTGCAGATTATAATACAAAAATACCACACTGATTTTACCATTCAACACCAGAAGGAACTTAAAAGGCACACATTATACATTCAAGAAGAAATAGGAAGAAGGACCTAGCAGACGCTAATGCCAAAAAGCTTACAGATAGCACCAGATGAGCAGTCAATCTTCAGTATTACAACAGTACAATGGCAATATATGGCTTCTACTATTAGCAATGCATATTTTGTATAACAAGCTGTGGGATTTTTTTTTTCTTTTTGTGGTTTTCCAGTTTTTGTTTTTAAATTATCTAGTACCTACTACACAAGTACATTTTAGTAGAACCATTGTGCCATGCAAAACAGATAATAACATTTTTTTATTCACTGAATTAAATGCTTCCTTGAAGGAAGGGGTTGGTGCTACACTAATCATTGGTTTCACTTACTGAATACATTTTAAGAGTTAATACAGTACAAAAGTAAGTCTAACCTTCACATACATACACAAAACTTTTCATTAATATTGTTTCTAACCAAATGTTAATTAAGGGACTATCAATATAATACCTTTCTTAGGCCTCAAAATGTGTTGTCAAAAAGCAAACATGACGTAACAATAGTGACTAAGATATTTAATATAGTTAACACAAATTGAACTACAAATAGAACTTCAATGTGATTCTTTAAATACAATTTTGATCATTCAGAATGTTTCCCATGGCAAATATAACTTGTCTACACTAGAATACATAAACAATAACCCAGAATATGTTGCCCTGGAAAGTTCATAAGTACATTTAACAGTTTATTATAAACAATAAACAACTAACCACCCAATATTTGAAATACTAAGTTAAATTCTTTAAATTACTTAATCACATTCTATTTCTCTTCAGCAAGCTAACTCTTCTATGTGCTTGGACAGTTCTGAGTTTTTAAAATGTGGACTGCTATATTTCCACAGATGGTTTAAAATAGTGTTTGATTTTTGGTATTCAGAATAAACACTGCAAGAGCAGCTATGATCCAAGATTTTGCTAATTTTGCTCTTAAAATGTACTCCCCTCAAAGATCCGGCAGCATGGGAGACCCTGCTCCCACGTGATCAGCGAATGACCCTGCCCCTCTGGACTGATCACGGCTTCCTTTTTGCAACTGACTGGATCAATGATCAGTCTTCACCAGCAACATACTCACATAATTAGTAGTGGTTCACTAAAGCAGTGATTTTCAACTGGTTGAGAAACTCTGCCAACAATCAAGAGGAGTCATAGAGCCAGAGACCGTGGGAACCACCAAACTAGTTTCCAACAATTGAGAGCAGGATGTGATACTGCACGCATCCACCTAGTCCTCTTAAGAGTTGTAGGAACTGACAAGGAGGGATGCATCTTCCCCTCAGGAAATGTGTGCTCTTGGGTCACAATGCAAAAAATAGAAAGTCTCAGGTCGTTAGGGTTGTAGACAGAAAGTTCAAAAGTGGAGTTTCCTAGAAACAGGTCCATGATTCCCAAAGATTATATCTGAGTCTTTTAAATGGAAGAGATCTTCATAATGAAAAGACTGAAGATACCTGCATTTTAAAACTACCCAGAATTCTGAGGTTTTCCATCTATTGCTAGGCAACAACAACAACAAAGGATCTAGCTAAACAACCAACCAAAATCTATCAGAGGGAAATATACAGTGATAAGCAAAGAGGAAAAGAGACCTGCAGCCTGAGCAAAAATATCTGCTCTCCAAAGACTCACAAAGGAAAAGGCTCAGAGAGTAACTGCTGAGCTATTTCACCATGTCACCTGTATAAGTATAAAGTTGTTTTGCTTTAAATACGAGACCACCTAAATGAATTTAAAATCTAGTTATTACCAAATGAGAATCTCATTTTATTCTGCTGGTATACCATTTCCAGACTTCTGCTCTTTTTAATCTTTTCTAAACTAAGATTTGACTATAGCAGGAAACCTTGCTTTTTTTTTTTAATAAGCCTTTTTTTCCCTTCAAATTTTCATTCAAATAAATTGGAAAACTCTTATTTTTCCACTGTTGAGCAGAAGGTACTGTGCTGTGTGCTCAGTCGTGTCCGACTCTTTGCGATCCCATGGACCGTAGCCCACCAGGCTCCACTGTCCATGGAATTCTCCAGGCAAGAATGTTGGAGTGGGTTGCCGTTTCCTTCTCCAGAGCAGAAGGTATATACTCATAAACTCATACATAAAATGACATTG
>NW_011494604.1:5983068-5988172 GCF_000754665.1 Bison bison bison | reverse complement strand
CTCAAGTAAAACAAAATGAGAAAATTTAGAGAATTTGGGAACATATTTTGGGGAAAGAAAGGCCACTACTATAAGAACTGCCTGGGAAACTACAGCCAGCGTTAATGTAATTCTGCTATATCACTCCTATCTTTTCTTTAATAACTTAGCTTTCTCCAATATTAAGTCTATAATGATTTAACAGATCTACAGTTTCCTATAATAGTCTCCATAGTATCAATAAACCCTCCAGTGAGGAAGTGAAGCTAGGTACAGAGAAAATACATTTCTCTCTTTTGGTTTTTTGTTTTGTTTTAGTCTGGCAGGGGTCAGGGAGGGGTGATATATATGGCAAGAATTCTCAGTGGGAACTCTGGAGTTCAAGATAGTCAAGGGAGCTCCTCTTTGTAACTGAATGAAATTCAGTAGTGTAAATGGAACTGTCTTTATTTAGTTAACAGAGAACCAACAATCATGGGCTTCATTCAGAATAGAAAGAAAAAGTGATTCATACAACATATGTTTGAGACTTCCTACATAACGGTAAAGGGTAGGTGACAACCACATTCCTAGATTTCAAGTGTAATGAACAACTCTGATCCAAGATGAAAATCAAAGACCTCAAGGTTCTTTAACAGGTCATATTAATTTGTATTCAAACATTCCAAAACAAATCTTTTTACCTCAAAATAGAGTACTCTTGTGAAAAATTCTTTTTAAAAAATAATCACAAAAAGGTCCCCTAAGTATCAGTGCACAAAGGCAATGCAACTGCAAGTTACTAACATCGATGCAATTGCATTCCCTGCTTATAATCCCCTAATTCTTGAGGTAGTAGTAAAATTGCCCATTGCTAACCAATCCAACTCTCACTCCAGTACTGTACTGAGAGTTAAAGAACCCAGTTCAGAAAAGTCACTGATATTCTATTCCTACTGGCCAGGAAGTAAAACAAAAGTAGCTAAGCACACAGGTTTAGAGACAGAATTCTTGGTTTCAAATTCCAGCTCCACCATTTACTAGTTTCTACAATTATCTGTAGCTTGCCTTCCTTATAAAATGGGGCTGTAATAATAAAACCTTCCTCATAGTCTTGAGGTGGGAACCAAGTATTTTCATATATGTAACATGCTTCATACATTTAATGTGCTTAGAAAAGTAAATGGCTTCTAGTAAATAACCAAGTTTAAATTTCACACCTACACAGGAAATTCTATGTTAAAACCCTGTATAAGTAATAAAATGTATGGGAAATAATCATGTGAAAACACTTACAAGGTCACTATATCAGCATTGGCTGCTTCCACAGCTATACTCAAAGGGTCCTTCCCTTCTTCATCAGTGGCATGTTGATTGGCACCTCTTTTTAGAAATAAACATACCTGCCTGATATTGCCAATTAAAAATAAATTAGTATTCACCTTAAAAAATAAAAAGCACTATTTAAAGATATAACATCTTCCTTAGGAAATTCTTGATTCATTCTACAAAGATTTATTTTATTAACTATTGACTCTGATAATAAAAATCTACCATGATCAACATTTTATAACTCTCAGGTATTTTCACATTTAATCTGGCAATACATAGTATAGTGGGATGTATAAATTATGGCCCCTACCCTCAAAGAATATTATAAAAAGGTATACACAGATACCTATAAACTTAAATAAAAAGCACTCGAGGTCATTATCGAGGAAAAGAAGGAAGCCAAGGCAATGTTAACATCATAAAATATTAACGCTAATACAACAGCAACAAATGGGAAGTAATCTTGCTGCTGTACTCCTCACAAACACTCATAACTTCAAGAAACTGACAAAAATGAAAAAATGATAAACTGAGTCCATGAAGTAAAATGGGAATAATCATGATTAAAAAGAAGATAAAAAGGATGAGTTAAATCTAAGCTTTTATAAAGAAGAGTTTTTATGATAAAGTTATTGAACTGAATCTTCTTGCTAACAGAGAGAAAGAAAACAAGCTAGGATGAAAACAGAAGACTAGTTATAAATAAACATTAAAAAAGGACAGCTTCTTGCCTGGTCCAAGTAATAAAAACTGCAGATCCTGAGGTATTTTATTAAAAATAAAGTGACCTTTATTATAAATATATATATAAGGCCAAATTTTGAGTTTATTTGTACCCTCTAGTAGAAAGCCCATTGTATGGCTTTATTGTTCTGTGCATCTAAATACTGGTCCAGAAATCACAACATCAATAGCACAAAATAAGAATTAACCACCTTGTAGGAAAGCTAAAATTTACAAAGTTACAAAATTTCCCCCAAATGTGTGTCCTATGTACATAATGTATAAATACAGAAATACTGTATGTATGTATTTATATACATAAATACATACCAACACATTAAGTTGTCTTTTAAAACTGCCACAATTTCAGTGACAGTTTTAAATTCTAAGAGATCTATATAAATAACTAGTAAAGTTCAAAGTAAGTCTGTCAGGAGGCAACGCTTCTGTGTCAGGTCAACATGGCAGGCCGGCCAGCTGTTTCACCATCAATCGGGTGGCTGGAGGGTATTCGAAAATGGTATTACAACGCTGCTGGGTTCAATAAACTGGGCTTAATGTGAGATGACACAATATATGAGAACCTTTATAATGACAGAGTGTTTCGCATTAAGAGAGCACTGGACCTCAGCATGAGGCAGCAGATCCTGCCTAAAGAGCAGTGGACAAAATATGAGGAGGATAAATTCTACCTTGAACCGTATCTGAAAGAGGTTATTCGGGAAAGAAAAGAGAGAAGAATGGGCAAAGAAATAATTCAGTAGTCTAAATCTATGGATACAGCTGTTCTCAAGTATTTTTATGAAGTTGGTTAAACCTGAAATGTACAATGTAGAACTATTTTGGCTGTAAATGTATTACTTTAAATAAATATTATAATTATTGTTGAAAAAAAAACTAAGTCTGTCAATTTTCTTATTGACAAACAACAGTATTATTGTTACTTATTGAAAAGTAACAATATTTTTTCCTGAAATTTTTTAAAATTTCAAGTTCTACCATGACAATGTAAGTCACAGAAAGTATCACCTTACAAACTGCGTAACGATCTTAACCAAAGAGCAAAAGATTATTTCAAATTAATTTTTTCAAATAAAATCTACTTAAATATATAAGCACAATAGTTTACCCCGTGTGCCCCAAGACGGTGGCATGGTGCAATGGTCCCCGTCCCTGCACATCTCTTTGGTTCACATTAGCACCATTCTGTAGGAGAAACTCGCATGTAACCAAAGAGCCCTTAGAAGGAAAAAAGAAGACAACAATGGGCAAAAAGTGAATGACTATATATTTCTATTAAAAACAGAGTATTTACTTTAATAGCCAAAAAGAGAAAATGCCCCCCAGCAAAAGCACAGAAATGATAAATTATATTATTTTCTTCCCAAGAACTACTTCTAACTGGGATTCTATTTGCAGTCTGCAATCTAGCAAAACCCACTACTTTCATTACTAGAATTCCCTTCCATGAAGAAAAAAATTGAACTTACACAAAGCGATATTCAGAAATAACTACTAGCTGCTGCTTCTATTTTCCAACCCACCTCTTAAAGCAAACTATAATGTAAAGTTATGCTCAAAATGAATTATGATTTTTTATGTTCTATTACCACTGAAAACCTGAATTTACAAATTCATACCCCTAATACAGCCTGAATAAGTGGTGTTGCTTTGTTTTCCTCGGAATTAGACCAGTTCACATCTGCACCGTGAGCCAAAGCCTCAGCCATTTTAGGAAGATTTTTTTCATATGAAGCCCTATAAAGCTGGAGTCCTGGATTAAGATGTTTTGAGTCAAGAAACACAGAAGAATCTTGCCTTTCTGCCTCTGAAAAACAAACACAAATAAATAAAAATGAGCCCTTGGCAGGGAGGGAGAGAATGGGAAGTCATTGCTTCTTATTCTTTGTAAGGTTAAGAATTCTGGGGATAGATGGTGGCAATGGCAGCACAAAGTGTGAACGACTTAATGCCACTGAGCTGTGCACCTGAAAATGGTTAAGATGGTAAATGTTTATGTTATATGTAACTTACCACAGCTTTTTAAAAAATCAAACTCTTACTTGTATCACAGTATGAAATTGTGATGTAAGATTTTCACAAAGGTACCTTATTTCCTATAGACTAATCACTCCCCACAGCCTTCTTCTCTTTTAAATACATTGACTAGTACATCAGCTCTCTGTGATCTTGCCAGTGTCTGACATGTAGGTAGATTACTCTGTATTAGACTACAATTAGGTATCTGACTATAAGCCTGGACTTAGGGACTCAGAAGACACAGTAACAACCTCGAAAGAATTTCACTACTAGACCAAACCTCACTTTATTCCTGGGATGGTCCAACACCAGCACAATTTGCAGTACAAGCAGTTCAAATAACATAAAGAATGCTTTCTATCGAGTATTCTGCAAAATCAAAGCCGCTGAAATCATAAAGGAGAGAAACAGGAGGAAACTACAAGTTAGAAGAAAAACCTAATTGGGGGCGATGGCAGGGGTGGGCATCCCTAATTGTGGGATGGGGGGTGGATTTGCTGATCTCTTTCTCCTGACAAGACAAGACAGCCAGGGACTTTCCTCTTACAAGGAGGGTAAGAATCCACCTGCCAATGCAGGGGACAGGGGTACGATTCCTGGTCTGGGAAGATTCCACATGCCGAGAAGTACACATGCCCGTGTGCCCCAACTACTGAGCCTGTGCTCTAGAGCCCACAAATTGCAACTACTAAAGTCCAAGAGGCTAGATCTAGAGCCTGTGCTTTGCAACAAGAGAAGCCACTGCACTGAGAAGCCTGCACACCTCAATTAGACAGCAGGCCCTACTCACCGCAACTAGAAGAAAGCCCGCGCAAAGAAAGCAATGAAGACCCAGTGCAGCCAAAAATAAATATGTATAATTATATATGTAAAAAGACAGTCCCCCAAAAGATAACAGATAATAAGACATACAGTTCACATGCATTAAAAATTACCTTTAGTTATTGACAAGTTACTTTCAGCACATGTCATGAGGCTTAGAAAAATACACAGCTAGGACAGAACTTCCAAATATGAAAAGAAATAGCTGCTTTCTCATTCAGCAGTATTA
>NW_011494604.1:5952979-5982968 GCF_000754665.1 Bison bison bison | reverse complement strand
GAAAAGTGAAAGTGAAGTCGCTCAGTTGTGTCCGACTCTTAGCGACCCCATGGACTGCAGCCTAACAGGCTCCTCCGTCCATGGGATTTTCCAAGCAAGAGTACTGGAGTGGGGTGCCATTGCCTTCTCCAATGCATGAAAGTGAAAAGTGAAAGGGAAGTCGCTCAGTTGTGTCCGACTCTTAGCGACTCCATGGACTGCAGCCCACCAGGGTCCTCCATTCATGGGATTTTCCAGGCAAGAGTACTGCAGTGGGGTGCCATTGCCTTCTCCGAACTTCCCCTTAGTACCTTCTAAAAGATTAACCACTTCCTTTAGAAACTATTCAATCAGACTTGGCATTTCACATTTCACATGCATTTTCCAGCAAACAATATCATTTAACACTGAATTTCACCAAACTCACCAGGTTCATATAAACTATTGGCTGACACTGTGGAGGGTAAAGATTCTCTTCCATCATCAGAGCTCTGCTGGATTCCACTGTCATTACTTTTGACTGTTTTAAAGAAAAACCAGCTAGAGATTAAAGTTTTGAACCATTAAGAAAAAAGTCCCACAAACAACGAGATTTTAAAATGAACTCTGAAACATCAACATGAACTCAGCCACCACCAGAATAAACTTTTCACAATTTTAATTCTTTGGTACACTTCACTTATCAAAATATGAATCAGTCATGAAGCCTAGAAATAAACTTATTTTCAGAGTCGTAACATATCTCATTCTCATTACCCCAGAATGTGTCAGGGATAGTAAAGCATTAATTTATCGTATGACGGTAAGCAATGTGCAATCTGAGACAATGGGTAACATCTAGAGAAATGGCCACACCACACAATGACCAATGGCACAGACTTGGAATGCTCCACAAGAGTAGTACTTACTACTACGTAGTTTTGAAGAAGTATCAAAGTAGGAGAAGAGTGAATCTAGCTCATCAGGACAGAAGAGAGACTCCCGCCTGGCCTCGTCGCTATTTACAGCAACCACTGGGGACATGCAAGTTAGCAAAGCACAAAGCAGGCCGTAAGAAGGGAAGAGGGCAGGAAAAAACGTTATTGGGAAAATTTTAGGAGGAAGAAACAGGAAGGATATTAGGTGGTTAATCAGATATTTAGGGCTTTTTGCATGATAAATCTGTAATTCCCATCTCCCCTTGGATTTTAAGCAGTTTTATTCCCTAGGATAGATACATTACAGTTGGCCCTTAAACAACACAGGTTTAAATTACGTGGTCCACCTATACACAGATTTTTTTTTTCAGTACAAAATACTACAGTACCACATGATCTGGGATTGGTAGAACTCATGGATGCAGAACCAGTGATACAGAGGAACTACAGAGCAGATACGGAGGCAGCACATACATGGAGGGCCAACTAAAAATCACGTGTGAATTTTCAACTGAGTGGAGAGTTGGTACCCCAACCCCTGAGTTTTTCAAGGGTCAACTGTATGTAGGAATGTGAATTACCAGGAGACTGTTTAACTATTTTAAAGACAAAGAAATCCAATTTTTCCTTAGGATATATAGAAGAAGATGTGCTTTCAGCATTTAAAAAATCTACAACAGCTACTAATTCAGAAATTAAGCAAGTGACTTATACAAATAACAAATAAAGTGTAATACCTGAACTCTGAGGAGATGCTCTAATTTGTTCACTTGGCCCAAGTTTAGAAATGCTCAGCCTCTTTTCTTCACAACTTTTGGAGACAATCTTTTTTTCCTGCTCAGGAGGTGATGATGACATAGAGTATTTATCCACAAATTTCCTCTCCACATATTTTGCTCTGATATACGCCTCTTTCTCCTGTCTGGTTGGTATATATAAAAACATCATGATGTTCTGCTTAATCTCTTAGCATGGCCAACAGTGAAAAGAAGTCATTACATACTGAATTTTTCAAAGAAAGTCACTAAACATAATACTAGTTAAAAAGTTTTATGTATTTCCAACATTCTGCAACATGTTTTCCTTCCAAATATTTAATGAACTATGATTTCATGTTTAAATGAATATAAATAATCAACCAACTGAAAAGTCACAGTATTAACATAGCATTCTTAGTCTCTTAATTTCTATGCTCATTCATTTCTACACATATTCCCTGTTGCTTTTTAAAGAATGAAAACTACCAAAACATGATTAAATTTATAGAAATTAACTTCAATTCTATTTTTACTCCAATAAATAATGTCACACACTGAATTACCACTAGTCATGACCGTAAGTTTTCATAAGACAACTACTTTAACACAACACAGCATTTTTAACTTAAAGGGGACCCAAAAAAGTATCACACTTAGAATTTTTGATTTATGATACAACTACAAAACTTGTCAAGTTTCTTCTATACCTTTTCCTACTTACATCTTTCTAAAATGCCTAAGTCTTTGGCTAAAATAGGATATCTCAAGGTCTGAGATAACTCAAACCACAGTTTTGCACAAAAATAAGAATCTGATTTAAACGGTATTGGTTTAGAGAGCAATACCTTTTTAAAATTATCATAAAGATATAGTCAAATATAGGATTATGGCAAAGTTTTAATATTTAATATAAAGAAACATAAAGATTAAAAATAACATGAACAACAAAACTAATTATCCACATTGAAGGCACTCTTTGCCACTTCATTCAATAAGTCTCCATGAACAGGACTGGAAGTAAAACTTAAAACACAGCAATTAAGTAAGTACTCTCCCTTACCAGAAGTCACCCTTTTCAACGGTAATCCTTCAATATAAAAATGCGATGTAGGAAATACGTAATTAACAATTATTTGCTAAACAAAGTCAAAAATGCAAAAATTATTCATTGTAGGTATAGAAACTTGACCCTTGGAGACATTAATGAACAGATTATCTCTTTTTAAAGGCCTGCAACTAGTAGAACTTTGTCTACTTTACTTGCTAGTAAGAGGTTTTATATTCCTTTGCAGAGCCTTAATTTTTAAGCTTCTCTCTCATCTAGAGATTATAATTTATTATCTGACTATCAAATACAATCTAATTAACAAACCCAAGAAAGAAACAGCCACATTTTAACCAAAGCAGTAATGATCTCTCTGAACCACTGTTTCAATATTACATATCAATTAAAGGGAAATAAAATAATAGCTATATTCAAGATGGGGGGACGCAGTAACATTTTAACACAACTGAAACAGTACCTTTGTCCTGGATGCGGTTTCTTTATTCCCATTTTTTCCAAATTAGCTTCATAAACTCTATTTATAACATCATTCCCCAACTCACACATAAGCTGTTTGGCAGAGAGACAGAAAATAAGCTATAATTTCCTAAAATATACTATATTAATCCTTAAGCAAATACTTAATTCTTTGCAAGTTCTGAAAATGCATATATCACAATGATGCTGAAAGTTAAACAAAATGAAATGAGGACTGAGAGCATTATCAGCATTTTTCCATTTTTCACCAGAATACCTCCCTTAGATTACTACTCTTTAAGACAGGGTTTCTCCTCACACATCTTCTGCCAGACTTCTATCCCTCCACTGTGGTTAGCACAAGGCTATATACCCACAACATTAGCTAAGTTAACCAAAAAAAAGAAGCCTAAGTCCAGATAGGTTAAGCTTTAAACAACTCAGAACTGAAGTAAACTATTTTCTCCTTGGGCTTCCCTGGTGGCTCAGACAGTTAAAAATCTGCCTGAAATGCAGGCGACCCGGGTTCAATTCCTGGGTAGGGAAGATCTCCTGGAGAAGGAAATGGCAACCCACTCCAGGACTCTTGCCTAGAGAATACCATGGAGAGAGGAGCCTGGCAGGCTACAGCCCATGGGGTTGCAAAGATTTGGACATAAATGAATGACTAACACACACACATTTTCTCCTTAGATTTTATTTACATTTCTAAATATTGCTTTAGTATTTTTTTATAAGTATCAGACAGCTGTGTTTCAACCAAAATTTCTAAAATGAATCCACTGAGTTCATATCTACCCACAGTTGACGCAGAAGTTAGATTTCTAGCTCCCACCTCCCCCTTACTCCTTCTTTGATTTCATATGAATTTATACAATCTATACAAATAGGGCTCTATCATATGAGCCAACTTATCACTTCCATTTAGAGGTTTACACAGTAATTCCACAAAGAAAACTTTTTTACTTTACATAATTGAAAGGATTATGTGTTTATCTATGGATTGAAATAAAAACACAAATGCATTAAGAAACACAATTTTCAGACAAATAAATGTAGAATACACTACATCCTTTAAGCTACCATTTTTAACAATAGGTAAACTAAACAGTGGGAATTAAAATGGCTACATTATTAATCAGTATAAATTTTGAAAGTCTTGGGCTTCCTGGTAGTTCAGATGGTAAAGAATCCGCCTGCAGTGTAGGAGGCCCCATTTCGATTCCTGGGTTGGGAATATCTGGAGAAGGGATAGGCTACCCATTTCAGTATTCTTAGGCTTCCCTGGTGGCTCAGCTGATAAAGAATCTACCTGCAATGCGAGAGACGTGGGTTCAATCCTGGGTCGGGTAGATCCCCTGGAAAAGGGTAAAGCTACCCACTCTAGTATTCTGGCCTGGAGAATTCCATGGACTGTATAGTCCATGGGGTCGCAAAGAGCTGGACATGACGGGGCAACTTTTACTTTCACTTATCAAAAACCCAGTGATGATCTAAAATTATTTATGGCACTTTCATAGGTATGAATCCTTACACAGGGAAAAAGGATGTCTTAATTTGATGACTACTACCCCTGACATATGTAAATTTTCAAATGTGCCTATGCTAAAATAATGCCATAATAACATGATATACCAACCTGTTATGCAGCTCACTCTGACAATATCTCATATTCTTAATAAAAAATTATATAATTACAAAATATTAAAATTAAGGCACAGAATCTAATTTTTGAGAAAACATAAAAATGCAAGGGTGCTAGTCTCCTTAAAAAAGTGAACTGACATACAATTAGGAGTGCTACTTAAGCTTAGCAACTTAAAAAAAACAGTAAGAAAACACCAGATTTGCCAAAATAACATCAGATATATTCCAATACAATTTAATTCACTGTTGGCATTGAGAAACTCATACATTTGCAAATCCAGATTCTAAAATATTGACTTTTGGGGATTCCCTGGTGGTCCAGTGGTTAGGACTCTGCCCTTCCACTGCAGAGGGCACAGGTTTGATTGCTTGTTGGGGAACTAAGATCCTGCATAGCCAAGTGGCAAAAGAATAAATAAATTTAAAAAATCTTGACTTTTATGTGAAAACATAAAATATTTTAAAGCAAATATTTATTTTACCTTTAAAAGTTCAGGCTCCCAAGTATCCAAAGTTAAAGATCGTACTTTTGAGAAATGAACTCCAAGACTCCTAAGTCAGAAAAAGAAAAGACTGCATCAATATATAAAACTTTCAAATCTCTATTTGCACATTATGCAAGTGATTTTTCTATCTTAATGTGACACAGTCTCTAATATAGCCCTCAACACATATATACATATGGATAGATCTTCTGGTTAATGGTGAATCAAAGTCCTCGAAATCACTTCACAAACCAGAATTTTATCCACTTCATAAAAGGTACAAAGACACAAACTGGCAGCGAAATTAGGCAGGAGGGAAAGTCCTCTAACCCCTGGGAAAGAAACATGTACGTGTGTTTAACCAAAAGAAGCCTCTCACCCCAGGGGGCCTACTCACCGATGAATCCCAGAACACTCAATACACAGGGTGATGCCCAGGTTGATGCTGGCCCACCGTGGGTCTGCCAGACCACAGTCACAACAGCTGGCATTCCCAGGTATACACTGGACTCGCTGCAATGCACTTTCTCCTTTTAATAGCTTATCTTTTGACTCATTTCCAGAATCCAGGCTCCCTGTGGATGGAGACGATTTCTTATCCAGCTTCTAAAAGAATTAAGATTTAAAAAAACAAAAAAGGATTGTAATACTACATTGCACACTACATGCTCCAAACAAAAGCTGCCAATCAACAATCTGAAGGCCTATTATGGGCCTAAGAAGGACACTGTTCTAAACACTGGGGGTTCAAGAATGAAAACATACAGGATCTGCCATCAATTGGCCTTTAGTCTTATACAGAAAAACACATTAATAAAAAATAACTTGACACAATGATTGTATGTACAAGATAAAAGGCAAAGAGAAAGAGGAACAGGAATTTAGCATGCAGGATGAGAGACAGAGAGAGTATGCATGAGACTATTAAGACTCAAGAAGAAAATAAATACTATTTTATACCAAGTTTTTCCAAGGTATTCAATGAACTGCAAGCAAGTTGTTTCAATTACTGCAGTGAATTACTGAAAATGGTATGGCCTTTTACTAAAGAACAGATCAACTGCATAATTATAATTACAGAGTGAACCAACAATATAACCCACAATGTCTAAAAGCTCATGAGAAACCAGGAGAAAAGCAAAAGGTGGCAGATAAGCAAAAAACTAACTTTTTAAGTGCCCAGCAAAGACTATACCAATAATGACCAAGTACAAAAACAGAGTTTGAGGATCCTATGCAAATAAATATATGGCCTAAAAAGTCTTTTGGTTTAAAAACATTTCAACTTTAATAAGCCAGTATTTTAGAACAGAATTCACACAAATATAATCTTGCCCTTCTTGAAAACTCGATACTGGATGCTTGGGGCTGGTGCTCTGGGACGACCCAGAGGGATGGTATGGGGAGGGAGGAGGGAGGAGGGTTCAGGATGGGGAACACATGTATACCTGTGGTGGATTCATTTTGATATATGGCAAAACCAATACAATATTGTAAAGTTAAAAAAAAAAATAGCCATTAAGTGTGGCTAGGCAAAGAAAGTGTGGGGATATGGAATTACAGAGAGGACTGAGCTGGGTGAGGAGCATACCCTCAGATGAGAGTGACCCCATGCAGGTTGCTGGTTCCCAAGCAGGGGAAGAAGGATTTCTGCATAGGGAGACAGTCCAACAAAGGAAACGAGAGCCTGAAGACAGAGAGGAACCACCAAGTGGTAGCACCACCTGGTGTGAGGTGTTAGTCTGGCAGGTGGGAAATGGCAGCAGAGCAAGCATACTGGTCACAGCAGGGGGACTGAGCATATGAGCAAAGCTGCTAACAATAAAGGAAGTCAGATTTCTTACTTCAGAGAAAGGAGTTATTTATATGAAAAGGGAGAAAGTTAGAACAAACCCTGTTGTATTACATTAGGACTGGAGATGACAATAGGTGCCCTAATGGTTTTAATATAAATAGATTTATAAAGCGGTAAAGATGTAAAATAATATATACACATGTATATTCCTTTATTTTGCTTTCTAAAAACTGTTCTCTACCCAAAAGAACTAGTGTACTTTGAAGAAATTGCTGATTTCAAGGCTGGTGCAGAGAAAGTACAAAAAGATGAACTCAGGACATCTCATCATGCTAGAAGGTAGGGAAGAACTTCAAGATTGTTGGGGAAATGTCAAAAGGATACAGAATCCAGGGCTGCACTAGAGAAACGAGTCAATCTGAGCAACAAAACAAATAATGATAGTAATGAATCATAATACATTGATTAAAACAGGGTTGTATCCTCATATAATTAAATTTAAAAATTAAAGTTTGAATAGGAAAGAATATTTACATAGTCTCAAAGTACATACACCCAATACATACAAAATACTATTACAAAGACAGTATTTTCAGTAGAGATGTCTAGCATGCACTACCTTAATCAAGTGATCAAAGTTAACATCACCAAAAATGGGACAAATCAAAATCTCAGGCCACCTGAGAAGATGCAGTGACAAGAACACAGCATAATTTATATAATACTCCTACCAACAATGCACAACTTTGTAAGTAAACATTTCAACAATGGGGGATATTCTATAAAAGTTGCAATCTTCGATACAATCAAGGTCAAGAAGGTCCAAGTAAAATTGAGGGACTATTACCAAAACTGAAGGAAACTGAAGAATCATGACAACTAAAAGAAACCTGTGCTTCTAGACTAGATCTTTTTGCTGTAAAGAACACTACTGGGACAACTATTAAAACTTGACATTTGAGAATTAAATGGTAGTACTGTACCAATGCTCATTTCTTGATTATGATTATACAGGAGAAATGTCCTAGTTGTGAGAAGAACTCACTAAACTAATAATGGGTGGTATACCATATGTTAGCTGCTTACTCTGAAATAGTTCAGGGGAAAAATAATTTGCATTACTTGGAACCTCTCTGTAAGTTACAGATTACTTTAAATTTTAAAAAAAGAAATAAAACCTATGTTACTAAAACATATTTGATAATGTGAATTAGCTTGTAAGCAATTACACAGAAAAAGGATGTCAATGCACAAATCACGCTGGTTCACTCTCAGTATTCCTCTAATGCTTTTGCACCAAATTAGAGAAGCTGAAAGCAAAGTACGGTAACACAGAACCTGGGCTGGACACCTCAAGGAATACAGGACTGCAAATGACACCCACCCTTCACTCTCCTTGACTCATTTTGGCCACGTGCTATGACTTGAAAGTGTTTACTACACCATTCTCTCTGATATTTATGCGTTCTGCACATGTCACCAAAGCCTCAGCCCTTCTGTACCCTTCCTTTAAGCTATCTTCACCAATTTTTAAAGGTAAGCCCTACCTGTCCTCTATACTATAGTGTTTATTTATTAGGAATTCAACTGTGCTAATATTTTTATTGAGATTTTAAAGTTCCTAAAATTATTCAAGTTACAAACTTAGGTAGATTTTAGGTTGGCCCTATCTCTATTTTTCCTGTAATCCCTACTATTCCTGGTGTACAATTCTGCTAACACAGGCATTTCAGCAATCCACGAGCTTCCTCATCAATATGATCTGGATACACATCTAAATTTGTTCCTTCTCACAACTCCGCTAAAAACTAGAGAAATTTTTCAAGGCATCACATGAGTCCTTATTGGACAAAGGTGTGATAATTTGAATGTGAAAAAAGAGTAATTACCACAATTAATTGGGACCCATTATGTTTTTAAAAATCCGGGAGTTTATAATGATATCCCCCATAACATTTATCTGTCCCCACTTCAGGTAGCTAATAAATCAACCAAATGTGGTAATTAAAAGCAAAAATTTAAGCATCTCTTATTAAACTAACTAAATAGCTCCACTGATAAAGAAAACCTGTATTTCACATAAGAATGCAAGTTAATAAATGGATATGGGAAAAGAATTAGAAAATCATCATTTCGCAATTCCCAATACAATTACAAACTCAGCTACAAAACTAGTAAATGAATGGTTGATGGGGACGAGACTTTATAGGGTTAAAGTAAGACAAAGTAGATTTGTTATACAAAGCAATGAAGTATTAATAGACTGGGAACAAGAAAGGAAATGCACCATGACAATGAAGGGATCACACTGGCCTCTCCCTAATCCACCATGTCTGCTTTATCTTCACCAAGAAGATTTTAGCATTAGCAATGGTTGGGTAACAATATTGTATTTCTCTCATTGTAACACGAAGTATACACATCACCTATGTTGTAGTCTATGACAAGGAATTCTGGAACAGAAAGTCTAACCTTTTCAGCAAGTCATTGTCATGGAAAAAAAAAAAGGAACTATTCTAGATTGAAAGACAAGGAACACTGGACTAGATGCTATGCCCAGTCACAAAAAAGATCCTACTTTGTAAAACAGGTTGTAAAAGACATTTTTAGGATAACTGGAGACATCTGAAGTGAGTTACAGACGATATTCAGAAATTACTATTTAGTGTGGAATGACATGATACCTGTAATCTACTTTAGAAACTTTCCCATTTTATTGTTTTCCTCTATTTCTTTGCATTGATCACTGAGGAAGGCTTTCTTCTCTCTCCTTGCTATTCTTTGGAACTCTGCATTCAAGTGGGTATATCTTTCCTTTTCTCCTCTGCTTTTCACTTCTCTTCTTTTCACAGCTATTTCTAAGGCCTCCTCAGACAGCCATTTCACTTTTTTTAATTTCTTTTCCTTGGGGATGGTCTTGATTCCTGTCTCCTGTACAATGTCACGAACCTCCGTCCATAGTTCATCAGACACTCTGTCTATCAGATCTGTATAGTCATAAGGGATTTGATTTAGGTCATACCTGAATGGTCTAGTGGTTTTCCCTACTTTCTTCAATTTCAGTCTGAATTTGGCAATAAGGACTTCATGGTCTGAGCCACAGTCAGCTCCCAGTCTTATTTTTGCTGACTATATAGAGCTTCTCCATCTTTGGCTGCAAAGAATATAATCAATCTGATTTCGGTGTTGACCATCTGGTGATGTCCATGTGTAGAGTCTTCTCTTGTTTTGTTAGAAGATGGTGTTTGCTATGACCAGTGCATTCTCTTGGCAAAACTCTATTAGGCTTTGCCTGCTTCATTCTGTACTCCAAGGCCAAATTTGCCTGTTACTCGTTTCTTGAATTCCTACTTTTGCATTCCAGTTCCCTATAAAGAAAAGGACATCTTTTGGGGGTGTTAGTTCTAGAAGGTCTTGTAGGCCTTCAGAGAACTGTTCAGCTTCTTCAGCATTACTGGTTGGGGCATAGACTTGGATTACAGCGATACTGAATGGTTTGCCTTGGAAACGAACAGAGATCATTCTGTCATTTTTGAGACTGCATCCAAGTACTGCATTTCAGACTCTTTTGTTGACTATGATGGCTACTCCATTTCTTCTAAGGGATTCCTGCCCGCAGTAGTAGATATAATGGTCATCTGAGTTAAATTCACCCATTCCAGTCCATTTTAGTTCGCTGATTCCTAGAATGTCGATGTTCACTCATGCCATCTCCTGTTTGACCACTTCTAATTTGCCTTGATTCATGGACCTAACATTCTAGGTTCCTATGCAATATTGCTCTTTACAGCATCTGACCTTGCTTCTATCACCAGTCCTATCCACAACTGGGTGTTGTTTTAGCTTTGGCTCCATCCCTTCATTCTTTCTGTAGTTATTTCTCCATGGATCTCCAGTAGCATATTGGAGTGGCACCAGTGGCACCTACTGACCTGGGGAGTTCATCTTTCAGTGTCCTATCTTTTTGCCTTTTCATACTGTTCATGGGGTTCTCAAGGCAAGAATACTGAAGTGGTTTGCCATTCCCTTCTCCAGTGGACCATGTTCTGTCAGCCTTCCTCAGTGGTCAATGCAAAGAAATAGAGGAAAATAACAGAATGGGAAAGACTAGAGATCTCTTCAAGAAAATTAAAGATACCAGAGGAACATTTCATGCAAAGATGGGCTCAATAAAGGACAGAAACGGTAGGGACCTAAAGGAAGCAGAAGATATTAAGAAGAGGTGGCAAGAACACACAAAAGAACTGTACAAAAAAGGACTTCATGACCCAGATAATCATGATGATGTGATCACTCACCTAGAGCCAGACATCCTGGAATGTGAAGTCAAGTGATGCTTAGGAAGCATCACTACGAACAAAGCTAGCAGAGGTGATGGAATTCCAGTGGAGCTATTTCAAATCCTGAAAGATGATGCTGTGAAAGTGCTGCACTCTATATGCCAGCAAATCTGGAAAACTCAGCAGTGGCCACAAGACTGGAAAAGGTCAGTTTTCATTCCAATCCCAAAGAAAGGCAATGCCAAAGAATGTTAAAACTACTGCACAACTGCACTCATCTCACACACTATAAAGTAATGCTTAAAATTCTCCAAGCCAGGCTTCAGCAATACGTGAACCAGAAGTTCAAGCTGGTTTTAGAAAAGGCAGAAGAACCACCAGAGATCAAATTGCCAACATCTGCTGTCTCATCAAAAAATCAAGAGAGTTCCAGAAAAACATCTATTTCTGCTTTACTGACTATGGCCAAAGCCTTTGACTCTGTGGATCACCATAAACTGTGGAAAATTCTTCAAGAGATGGGAAGACCAGACCACCTGACCTGCCTCTTGAGAAACCTATATGCAGGTCAGGAAGCAACAGATAGAACTGGACATGGAACAACAGACTGGTTCCAAATAGGAAAAGAAGTACGTCAAGGCTGTATATTGTCACCCTGCTTATTTAACTTATATGCAGAGTACATCATGAGAAACGCTGGGCTGGAAGAAGCACAAGCTGGAATCAAGACTGCAGGGAGAAATATCAATAACCTCAGATATGCAGATGACACCACCCTTATGGCAGGAAGTGAAGAGGAACTAAAAACCCTCTTGATGAAAGTGAAAGTGGAGAGTGAAAAAGTTGGCTTAAAGCTCAATATTCAGAAAACTAAGATCATGGCATCTGGTCCAATCACTTCATGGCAAATAGATGAGGAAACAGGGGAAACAGTGGCAGACCTTACTTCTGGGGGCTCCAAAATCACTGCAGATGGTGACTGTAGCCATGAAATTAAAAGACGCTTACTCCTTGGAAGGAAAGTTATGACCAACCCAGACAGCATATTGGAGAAGGCAATGGCAACCCACTCCAGTACTCTTGCCTGGAAAATCCCATGGACGGAGGAGCCTGGTGGGCTGCAGTCCATGGGGTCGCTAGGATTCAGACACGACTGAGCGACTTCACTTTCACTTTCATGCATTGGAGAAGGAAATGGCAACCCACTCCAGTGTTCTTGCCTGGAGAATGACAGGGACGGGGGAGCTTGGTGGTCTGCCATCTCTGGGGTTGCACAGAGTCGGACACAACTGAAGCGACTTAGCAGCAGCAGACAGCATATTAAAAAGCAGAGACATTACTTTGCCAACAAAGATCCGTCTAGTCAAGGCTATGGTTTTTCCAGTGGTCATGTATGGATGTGAGAGTTGGACCATTAGGAAAGCTGAGCACCAAAGAATTGATGCTTTTGAACTGTGGTGTTGGAGAAGACTCTTGAGAGTCCCTTGGACTGCAAGGAGATCCAACCAGTCCATCCTAAAGGAGATCAGTCCTAGGTGTTCATTGGAGGGACTGATGCTAAAGCTGAAACTCCAATACTTTGGCACCTGATGCAAAGAGCTGACTCTTTTGGAAAGACCCTGTTGCTGGGAAAGATTGAGGGCAGGAGGAGAAGGGGATGACAGAGGATAAGATGGTTGGATGGAGAAATCACCGAATCAATGGACTTGGGTTTGGGTGGACTCCGGGAGTTGGTCATGAACAGGGAGGCCTGGCGCGCTGCTATTCATGGGGTCGCAAAGAGTCAGACATGACTAAGTGACTGAACTGAAATGAACTTAAGAAACTCATGGTTTTTTAATTTAAAAAAACAAAAAACATTTATCCATAAGAATATGGATAACAGAAAAGAAAATAAGGGCAGCAAAATTCGGGGAGCTGCAAAGTGGCTGGATGAATTGTAACAGAGTAGACCAAGGCAAAATCTAAGGAAATTTTAAGAAAAATCTAAGAGTTCATCAATTTACATCACATAAAAGACAAAAGGCTCAAGGATTTGTACCAGTTAATCTTGGAAGTGGGGATGAAAATAGGAGAAATTATTAAGAAAAAGTTAGATCAGAGGTCCCCTCCCAAATGCTGCCATTAGTGAACTGTTCTCTACAAAGACATACAAATGGCAAGAGGTTCATTCACTGAGAAAGAAAACAGAAAGTTACTAGATGGCATTTACCTAAAAGGAGGTAAGCACAGGATTAAATGAACGTATATATAACTGAATGCTGGGTTCCCCAGGAATTAACTCCCAGCCAGTCCTTTACCTCTACACAGGAGAACAGTGAGTCTTCTCTGGGGAATCTTAGCTGAAAAGATTCCAAAGATCCTAACTCGAATTGTTCCTCAACAAATGGTCCACACTTTAGTGAACCTCACCGTCAACAAAGTCCTATGTTCTTACAGCAAATGCAACCAGGCACAGATAACAAGATAGCCAAGGAAAGCCCCTAATAAAATGGTTCTCAACACTGCTTGAACAGAGAAATCACTTATTAGTAGAAAGCTTTTAAAAATATTGATGCCTGGGCCCCAACTCCAATCAACTGTTCTGGGGTGGTACCTAAGCACTGGGATTTTTTAAAACTTCCTGTATTATTATACTGTGCAGTCACAATTAAGAAACACAAATCTAATACTGCATGCATGAAAAAAGAACAGGTTTATGTATATAAACATTCAGTAAACAAAAAGAAACTCTTCAAAACTAAATATGCACTAGCACAACTGGAATATTCAATAGAAGGTTTGGAAGACTAACTGGTAAAATCTACCAGATTGCAGAGCCAAAAAAAAAAAAACACACATACACACAAAAAAGAAATCATAAGACCAGTCCAAAAATTTCAGAAAAAGAAAACAAAGAAATTGGAGAGGAGGAATATTAAAGATTGGTGACAAGAAAGACTCCAACAGCAACTCTGGAAACAAGAAAACACTGCCATTAAAATTCTTAAGAATAATCACTACCAACCTAAAAATTCCACACTTAACCAAACTAAAAATGTGAGGATAGAATAAAGACATTTTTCATTTCTTAGGACTCACTCATGGCCTTGCTCAAAAGAGTCTGTAAACTTACTGGGTAGCTAACACCAGACTACAACGCCAGACTCTATATTCAGCTTATCTTCTCCAGGGAGATTTCAACTAAAAAATATGAGCTTTCCTTTTTTTTTGCTTTTCACCCAGTTTTAGTGTTTACCTTTCACATTCACTGTTTTATTAGATTAATAAAATATTTGAGGAAAAATACTTGCATCAGAATACCTGAGACACATATTCAAATACTGGATTAAACATACACTGAAATATTGGAATTAAAAGAAAAGTCAAGAGAAATAAACAAGAAACTAAATGTATAATTTAAAAATCAAACCCATTTCAATACA
This sequence comes from Bison bison bison, assembly GCF_000754665.1. Taxonomy (NCBI): domain Eukaryota; kingdom Metazoa; phylum Chordata; class Mammalia; order Artiodactyla; family Bovidae; genus Bison; species Bison bison. The sequence continues at coordinate 5,968,160 of NW_011494604.1, read as the reverse complement.
AAAAAATCATCCTCCATAAAAAAAGAATGTTATAATCATGCAATGTTGCAATTAAAATTAAAAACTTTGGCAAAATATCACTTTGTACTGCAGTACTGTTTACTAACCTCTGATTCATCACCCTTCTCTCTGTAAGCAGTAGCAATACTGGTCTGAACAGCCTTAATCCATGCCTGGCGCAGCTTTTCAGAATCCGCCTGAAGCATACAACTTCTAAAAGGAAATAACATTGTTTTCTCAGACACTAAATTAACCCAAAAAATAAGGTTTATTTTTTATTAACTTTGCTATATAATAATTTTCTAATAAAAAATACTGTGTTGAAAGGTTTTATTTCACTAAATTTAGGTTGTATGTTCATAAAGAAATCAAGAAGTCAATGAAATAAATTATCTATTGAAAACAAATCACCTATTCTGTGTACTAAAAAAACAAACTTTAAATTTGCCACATAAAATAACATTAATATTTTTCATTGGGTAGACATATGAAATAATAAGTTATCAAAGAAATTTACCTGATATATGACTTCAGCTCATTACCATGACAGTTAAAATGTTTCCATATAGCCATAGTAATCATCAGAATTTAAGGACTATGCTACTGCGTAAAAGTTACATAAATATCTGACTTGTTGTAACCATTAATATGTGTGTAATCATTCATAATTCAAATTTAATTTGAGAACACTTTTTTCCCCTTTAGCTCTTACAGTCACAACTGTAACAAATCTTTCTGTATTCTGCAAAGTTCTTTAAGACAAGCTGTAGAAACACAAAAACAACTCTCAAATTCTTTGGAACCGCTCACTTTGTTGGAGAGACCACCTCAAAGCAGAATCGCCGTTCTATGTCCTCACAGTGTTTCACTGTGCAGAGCCTGAGGTCCTCCACCACCACAGTGGGGTTATCCTACAACAAGGAAACAAACTCCCATATTTATCAACCTAGGCTTTAAATGTCACTACCTATGAAAACATACTAAAAACAGTACTTGAAATAAATGGTCTAATTTTAAAGGTTTATATTTATCTTATTTTAGATCAGAAATAGGAGTTATCAATATAGATATAACTAATTCCGTACAAAGGTAATTATGTCCTGTTAATTTTATCTGCCTCATAAAATTGCTATATAAGAATTCAATGAAATAGTTCATATAAACTTAGTCCAACACTTCATAGTTAATTAGCAGGTGCTCAATAAATGTTAGCTTCCTGTTAATTTTCTTCCATTTTCTTTCAAATCGATTTTTCTCCTGATCCCCTCACATATAATAAAAGCCACTCTCCTCCAAAAAAGAAGCCTTTCATGAGTCTAGTTTTAATAACTGAAAGAAAAATAAAAAGCTTATACATGCTTCTTAAAATATCTAAGAAAATGAGAATTTTTAAAATCATTTTTTAGTACTTAATAAAAATAAAAACTCAAAACCAAGCTTATCTGGGTAGAAAAAAACATAAACTGAATAGTTAAAGAATTTGTATGGAATAAACCTGCTACCATTGAACCTAGCAAGTAAAATCTCACATTGTGTCATCTCAAGAGCAAAGTAGGTGGGTATTTGAAATTTACAGCTGAACATATTATTCATAAAGGTTAATTAGGTAAAAATCAAATCATTAACTAATAGTTCTTTTCTCTAATTATCTTTAACATTATCAAATCACATATAATCTCATCATACCTTTCCATTAAATGAAAATACCTCACTCAAAATCAGGCTCAAGAAAACAAAAACATAAAAATAATATTAACAAATTTAGAAGTTTCTATTTAAATTAATTCAAGCTTATATTTTAATGTAATTGTTAACCCTTCTCTATTATCACTTTTGGCCCTAAAGTGATATTTCTTAAACACAACCTTTCCTTTAGCACCAAAACAGTATTAGGGAATTCCTGTCTCACAAATGGACAAAGAAGCATGTGAAGAAATAAAAGTAGTAATCCTGAAATACAGAACAATCCATCTCAAAGATAGGAATTAAGAATTCAGGGAACAATACTGATACTTTCCACTCCTGAGTCCTTTTATACATATCCAAACATAAAACAAATGATAATTTTGCACACATACATATTTATGAACTTGCTATACCAATAAAAACTGAAGTGGAGGATTCAATGGGTTTTCACTTAATTACTTAATAAAACACCTACCTTAAACTTTTTCTGGTAAACCAACTGATTATTCTGTATTGAAAACCAGCGTCTAAATAAATATAAAACAGATTACATTTTCACAAACATAATTTATTTCAGTTGTTGTCAGAAACAAAATATTTGAGAAAGTACTAGAAAATCAGTTTATAGTAATTAAGTTTTTAGAAGAGCATTGTTTTATTTTGCTTCATATAAACTGATGTCAATGAGATAATTACTGAAACTAAAATTTTCAGGCAATTTTAAAACCACAGAATAAGAAAATAAAACTACCATATTTTTTATTCATTTTTATGTCAGAAATTTATACCCTAACAAAAGTTGTTATACTTTGTGCCATTACCAATAATAATTTTTTAAAAATTAAAAATTTAGCTTTGTGAGCATCCCCAAAAATAACTAAAGCTTTCCCCCAAAATAATTTGCTTGTTATAAAGTAGAAATAAATTTATATTATAAATAAGACTATTTATTTGTATACAATAAAAGACTGAAACAAATGGTGCTTTGTTTTCAACCTTTCTGCACCCCATTCAACAAGCATTTGATCTGTAAAGCAAACATCCTTTTAGAAATGATATCAAATAGGAGATTGTCGCCAATTCACTTGGCCTTACTTTCATATAAAATACTTCTTAGCAGAAAAGTCAAAGTTATTACTAAAAATGAGTCACCCAATTATTTATATTGTTCTGCTCATTACTGTAAATTAATTGGCATTTTACTTGCAATCTTCTTTAGAAGAAAAAACTAACCTGTGTATGGCATATTTACTAATTCTAATTTATTAAAACAATAAAAGACCTGAAGACTCAAAAAAAAAAAAAAAATCACAGCCAAAAGCCATTCATAAAAGGAAGCAAAAATTCTCATCAAGCATGAAAGGTAAAACAATATTTGAGTCATTATTTTAAAATTAGTTACATGTGAGATGATTTCTATTGTAAACATTAGTTATTAATCTATTAGCAGATAGAGATTCTACCTTTTCATTGATACTAATACAAAGCACTAAAAATTGTATTTAGACATGTTTAGAACTTCTATTTCAAAAAATTTAAGTTAATTCTCCAAGGCTGAGAAAATGATTAGATGCTTTTCTATTTTTAAGCTAGACAGATTGTTAGGTTTTCTTGCTATTTAAAAAGGCATTCACCTTTACCATTAAAATACAGATCTGTTAAACAAGCATCTAGGTAAAAACCAAGTAGGTTGCCTCTAAACGCAAATCATCAAGAGATGGGCTAGAAAAGGAAGAACTTCTGGGTCTCTTTGTTCTGGGACACATGGTTGGTTAGAAATGTTAAAGGAAATACCTCCAAACAAACAAAATGGTGCAGCCCTGCCACATGGGATGACATGCAATGGAAACAATCTCTGATGTTGATTAAAGTATTAATTAAAAAATCATTTGAAATAAACTATATTAATAAAAATTCTTACGTTTTATATATAGTAATACTATATAATTTGATGAAAAACTACGAAGAATTTCACTGAACAATGGAAAAACATCCAGGTAAACTTTTCATGCTTCTGAGGTCATCAGAAAGTAAATTTCTTTTGACCTGCTGAATCTTAGAATAATAGCCTCTAAACATAAAAACAAAATACTAGATAAAAACTTATGGTTTTTATGTTAGATTCTGTTTGATTATTAACTTTATAGATCATTTATATTTCTGAAACTTAGTTCCCCTGCCATTTATCTGCTTATGAGGAACTTTCTCACATCACCAATTTTTGTTTATATTATAAATTCAAGACACTTTGAATTCATCTTAATTTGATATTTCCTAAGTGAAAAAAATCACAACTATCCCGGGTAGAAAAAAATTTTAATTGCCAAACTCAGTATGTCTTATGGTACTATCTCCCCTCCTCTACCATTAAAAAAAAAAAGCTAACTATACTCATTTATATTGATCAAGACTTTAATCAGGTGAGCAAAATAAAATATAATCTTTGCTCCTATAGAATAACTCTAGTTATTATTAAGACCTCCAATAAAGGGAAAAATATTCACAATCTACAGGATATGGAAAAATATTTAATATTTCAAGCTCACGCCACTTGCAATTTGAAGATACTTTAAAAGGTAATTAAATAATAAAAAAGACATATGTTGGAAAGCATTATGCTGACAACTATACTATATTCTACAAGATTCATAAACTGACCAAAAAGCCAAAATATAAGTATTCAAAAGCGAAATTTTTTTGGTTTTAAGAAAACTAAGACACCAATTTATATCTATCTCAAATTGAGACACCTCAATAAAAATTTTAGACCAAAATTATACATTCATAAACAAATATTAGTTTTTAAATATCAATGAGAGCTTCTATATGACAAAATTGGGGAGGGAATACATCAAAAAATAAATCAAGTATCTTTTATAATTTTTGAACACTAGTCCCAGGACTTACTTAAAATCAAGAACATGGGTAAAAGCAAAACTTTTAAATCTTTATCACTCTTTATCTTTAAAAGTAGAAGCTTTATCACTAAAATCATACAAATGATAGGTTCATGTGCAGATTCATATAGGTGCCAAATAGTGAACATTTAATAACATTGAAAGCTTGAATATATATATGTTCCTTTATTTAAAATTCAATTTAATTTTCACAAGGAAAAAGACCAAAGTGGTAAAACAAACAAAAAAGCTAGGAATTGGCAATGTTTCCTTTAAACATAATTAATAAGGTGATTACCAAAGAGACTAATACCTAATTACCATTTCAAAAATTTAAAAAGCATTTACTAGCTCATTTCCCCTAAAATATACATACCTACGTGTGTGTGTGTACACATACACTCATATATACATACTCGTAGTACTTGTATTACTGAAGTTATGTCTTCTTTGGACAACTATTTACACATCAAATGTTCCTTTCCAGATTAAAACAAATTGAGGATGTAAGCAATGAAAAGGTATAATTCTGTTCCTCAAATAAGATATTTACATTTTCTTCTCAGTTTAAAACATAAAGAGACTTTATATCCATTGCAAGTAATCCAACTGAAATGCAGGTTAATTACGAGCTTTCTCGTGCCAAAGAGGAAGTTGGAGTAAGGCAGGGGTGAGGGGAAGGAAGCCATTTGGTACCTGATATGATCGGGCTTTTTCCTGTCATGTGAAAAAATGGGGCAGGATTAAAACATAAGGGAAAGGTGGTAAAAGAATGAAAACGCAAATGTGCAAAATAAGCAAAGGACTAGCATGATATGAAAATAAAGCAAGAATTAAAGGAACCAGCTTAAGCTCATAACCTAACAAAAGAATCAAAAATATCTGTTGCATTTTGCTGATATTTTATATATATATAAATATGCATTTATACAACTAATTCCAACTCTTAGGAATCTGAAAGGCTAATATTTTACAAATATTCAAAATATTCTTCAAAGCATTATGGCAGAGAAAATTCTGTACAGTCTACGATTCTTGAGAATAGTCGCACACTCTACTATTATTGGGAGTTATCTACCTCTATGGTTTTAGCTCTAAAATACAAATAATACCTTTCTTCATCTTAAAAAATTAAAGGAAACAATCACTACAGCTATGTCTACATAAACCTGAAACAAATGAGAACATTTCAACATGAAAAGCTCCTCCCACCGGCTCACCCTCTTTTCATCAAATGACAGCAGACACTCTAAGGCCACATGTAAGTAGAGTTTATCTTTAATCTAAGTATACACTTCTTACTTGTATCTGTACTAGAAACAGAATACTTTGCTTTAAGATACTGTATAATGAATGCACTTTATGCTTTTAGCTACATTTTCCAGTTTAACAAAGACTGAGCATAGTGTTAATTATTCCACTTCCTTATTAGTTTTAACAGTTCAGTACTAAATACTGCTAATATTTAATTATTTTTATTGTTCCTTCATACTTTCTAAATTTATCATGAAAAGCAAAAGAGAAATATAGGTATTAATAATCCATCTAGCTCTGACTTGAGCTTGAAATGAAGTTGCGACACTGAGAAGATGGCCTGAAAAGACTATTTTATAGATATAACATCTTCAAAAAATATATATTACAGACATTAAAAAATCTTAAGAGACACTACAAATTAGAAATCTGAAACCAACCAGAAACAAGCTCAACAATTCACATAAGACATAAAATGTTTCACATCTTACACCATTTCATTCATACCACATAACAATACCATCTCTTTGGTTAAATTTCAGATTATAGAATGATGCTTTCAAAATATACTTAGATTTAATGAAATACAGCATCAGGTTTTAAAACTAACTGGAAATTCCTAGTCAAATTCACATTTCTCTCAGGAAGATCTTTTTTAAAAGCTGACTCTGAAATATGTGTGCTTCTATTCCATAAAGCTATAGACAATAGGAAATTTGTCAACACTGAAACCTCTCAGAGTGACTACAAGAAAGTATGTTTCCTAAAACTAATCCACAAACAATCTTTAAAAAAAAAAAAGTGGGCAGAAAAAAATCTGTACGCTTGAACAGTTGAATTCCTGAGTTTTTGTAGTTAAGGCACAAATATCACAAATACACAGTCTTTTATTCAGAGGGTAATAAAATATATTTAATTAAGCTGGAGAGAGAACTAACTAGACAAGTAGGAAAGAGTCTGAGATCATATATAGGTAAAAGGAAAATATCTGCAAATATTTCCTGAGACTAGATTTTTGGTAACCTCATACAAAAAAAAATTTAGATACATTCCAAATTTTTAAAATTGAAAAGCAGAAGGGAATTCTAAGTAACATTTAAGAGACTTCTCTTTCTTCTCCCTTTTATAGTTATTCACCTATAACCTATAAAATACTTAAGACTTTTGTTAAAAGGTTTTTGACTTCTGTCTTTGAAAAGAGTTTTATATGTTTATATGCTACATTACTTACAAGTCTGCTTTTAATTAGTGTTTTCATCAAAATAGTCTTTAAAGGTATATGAAAATGAATAACTTGCTATCTATAATTTATTCCTAATAATGCAAATGCATTAGGGAAGTTTTTAAAAATAGTTTTTAAACTATTTTTGTTGTTGTTTTTACCAAAGCTGTATCTTATCTTATGAAAATACAGATTGTTTGGAATTTTCATAGCAAGTTTCCTAAAACGCCAGGTTCTGAGCCTCAATTTTGTCACAAACCAAGTATGTGACCTTGAATGAGCAAACATGTCCCTGCACTTCCATCTTCTTTACTAAATATCAGGGTGTTAACTACAATCTATGATTTTAATCAATAACTGCTATCCTACCATATAGAAATGGCATCTCCTTTAAAAGGTGGCCTCATTTTCAAAGTTATTATCATTCTTACTTGGCAAATGATAGGTAACATATCTGCAATTGAGAATGTAATAGCTATTCTCTACTTAATTTTAATTATGGTTTAATGTCTATGCCAATTAATAAAATTCATGAAACATATAAGAACAAAAAGATACATGCCTGAATCAATTAATTTTCTTCTGTTGTCCTAAATGGGAATGTAATTTTCCACGAAATTTGTGGGAAAATGTGCTTCATTTTGAAGTCTGTGAGCATTTCTGATTAAGAGTACTCCATGGAAGTTCATTTAATTTCTTCTTAACACAATGGTATGGTTTTTATAGATTTATTGTATTTTCACTGTGTTAAATTTTAAGAAGGTTGTTTTGAAATCTGAAGGTTAAAATTCAATTCTAACATTACACCTCATGAAATTGTACTGGTTGAAAACTCTTTATTAAAAAAATTTGACAATCACACTATTTCTTCTATTAATTTCCTACTGTGGCCAGGGAAATTTGCCAGGAAAGGCTTAAAAGATTACTGGCTTAATTTTTACAGTTTAGAAAACAAAATTTCAATTTTACATTTTTACTTTACAATCGTTAAAACCTTCTTTCTTAATTAGGCCATCTGAGTAGATCCTCCTATATTCATGCATTACTTTTAAAGTCCTACATCACTCAAAGAAACTTAATATCAAATACAATCACCATTCTTTCCCATTTATATTCATTCTCAGGTAAAGAAAAATTACTTCAAATACAACACACCATGTCCCATTTAAACATCTGACAATATCAAATGATAAAGAGATACTCAATGACATTGACACTAAATTGATACAAATAACATTGATACAGTGATACTAAAATGACATTTGAAAATATCAGTAAATATTTTTTGTATATAACCTCATCACCAAGAACTCAAAATAAGTGCACTGAGAATCCGTGTCAGTATTTTGAATATTCAAGCATAATGGTTTTCAGTTAAATTAATAAAAATGTATACCAAATTAAACTTACCAAGAAAATTCTATTTATTTTGCTAATGTCCACTTTTTTAAAAAAGAAAACAATCTTCTCTATCATTAAGTGAATTCATATCCTGTTCAAGTAGCAAATAAAATATACACATTCAACCAATAATATAATAGTAATTAAATCAATCAACCAGAATCTGATACTATTCTCAAGTATTACAAAATAATTCTTTTTTTTCCACTAAGGAGTTATCCTTGAATAAAAGACTAATCACTGCTATTCAGAAAGATGATCCCGAGACAATCACTCTTTCCTTTTGCCTTCATGTCTGAAATGATTTCACTTTATTAATACATGAGAAATATAATAAAATATTTTACACATTCATTTTAAAGATATTTACTTGATCAACATTTATTTTTAAAAATCAGTTTAGAAAAAAATATTTTTCAGTAGGCATCAAGTTAACAAAAAAGGAGCACCAGCTACCACATACACTTCACATATAAAACTCATCCCATATTCTAAAAAGCCTGGTTAAAGTTATTGAACAGATCTAAAAACCAGGATCACCTCACTTAAAGATTCACAAGCCAAAATTAAGTAAATATGTACATAAACACACATATAAAGGAGGAACCCAAAAAAGGAAAAACAGCCCACTTGTCTTATTCACCCATTATACTCAATATATAACTTGCAATCAGATCTATTTCATAACAAATGTCAGAGGAAGCTCACATTTAAAAACTTATTAATTGTAGTAACCTAGTCATTACAAACCAAGCATTATAAAAATTCTCCTTGCTTCCCAATTTAAACTTTGCTTAAATTTTAGAATTTAGATTTGCTAGTGTTATTTTTCACTTGCTTCTTAAGGCCTTATTCCTAGAGGGGCAACTTATCTCCAATACACATAGTTCAGAAAAGTTACTAGGGACTGTGAATTTAGAGAATTATGAAGGAAAGAGTCACTAAACCATAGAGAAAGTCAGAAAACTGAGGATATGGAAAGAGCAAGACCAGTGTTTGAAATATATTACCTGTTCCAAGTTTTGAAGGCATTGCTGGCACGTTTGAACAGATAACCTTCCATAACAATGCCATTTGCAGCATCTACGTTATATTCTAGCTTAGAATCATCATTGGAGAAATCCTAAACAAAATAACACATTAAAAAGTTTGTATGGTTTTTACTGATTTCCCTAGACAAATCTATCCTAGAGAAACAGCTCAGACAGTAGAAAAGCATTGTATTAGGATAGTTAGATCAACAACATTCCTAAGTGGAGACCTAAATGTTCAGTAACAGAAGAATGCTTCAACATATTAACATATTGTAATTCAGTGGACTATTATGCAATAACACAAACGATTATACAGAATACACATTAAAAGAGAAAAGCAAATATAAAAATTTTATAAATTATATAACCTGGATAAATAAATTGTACACACTGTGATTAAAAGAACAAAATAATATGTATAAAAATAGACAAAGGGAACAACATGATATTCTATGCGTGTTGTTTTCATTTAATGTTTTCATTTAATCCCAATATTGATGTGTCTGCTAACAATTTTTTAAAGGAATATATGTATTTCTACTTGGGATTAGTTAAATCTACCGCTATTTTCTAAATATATTACTATTATGGTAGTTTTATATTGTTATAGTGTTATACTGTTTTTGGTAGAAACAATAACTCCACTATTTGGGGGTTCAAAAAAAGAAATACAAAAAGTTTATTTTTGCAAAGAAGAAGTACCACAGTGTGAAGTAAGCATTCCTAGCTCACTTTTTTATAAGGATTATAAAATCACTCATAGTCATCTTCAATCATCTAACCATTCTAGTTTTCACTTGAATGCAATTCAAACTTTCAGTTTTCCTCCAAGGAGCCACTAAATTTTAAAATCAGAAATTCTATATTTAAAATATTTCCTGGTGACTTTCCAAAGTAATTTCAACAAAACTGAAAAATCATTGTGATCTCCAAATTGAAAACTCTAAAAATCAGTTTTGAAACTTCAAAATTACTTCTGGACCAATAAGCAAAATTAGAATGCTATACTATTAGAGAGGAGTAGACTTCCATCTTGAGAAAGATTTTGGTAGAGACTGGATGACCATCTGCCAAGAATGTTGGAATGCAGGGGCTCTGCACTGGAGGAGAAGCAGAGTGATAATCACCTACTGCTGCTGCTGCTAAGTCACTTCAGTCGTGTCTGACTCTGTGCGACACCATAGACCGAAGCCCACCAGGCTCCCCCGTCCCTGGGATTCTCCATGCAAGAACACTGGAGTGGGTTGCCATTTCCTTCTCCAGTGCATGAAGGTGAAAAGTGAAAGTGAAGTCACTCAGTCGTGTCCGACTCTTAGTGACCCCATGGACTGCAGCCCACCAGGCTCCTTGGTCCATGGGATTTTCCAGGCAAGAGTACTGGAGTGGGGTGCCATTGCCTTCTCCGGATAATCACCTAAGAGCTTTCTAAATCTGAGAGTCCATGATGATGGGAAAAGGAGCTAGGCACATTTCAGAATTACACACAAACACTGTTGATATATCTCAAAACTTAATCGTGAAGGACATGATCATCCAAAATAATCAAATGAAATAATCTGTAAATGAACTGCTACATTTCTTTCTGCTTTTACTTTGGGGGAAAAAAATCAGGGAAATTTTAATTCCTTCATTTAAAATTTATTTGGAGCTATAATTTATTTAATTATGCTGACAAAATTAAATCAGCAATAGATATAATCGAGTTTGGCAACATTCCAAAGATTTCTTTGTAACATCAGTAGCTTGTCTTATCAGGAGAACTTGAAGCTTTGGTGCGGAGCCCAAGGAATATAAGTCAAGACAATGAAGGGACTCAAATGAGATTTTCCCTTTTGAAATTGCAAGCAAGACAAGAAGGACCACTATAAGCACTTTGATTCAGGATTATTTTGAAAGTCCTAGCCAGCAAGATAAACCAAAAGGAAAGGATTATTTGCAGACGATGTGACTGTACACATCCAAAAGAATTCAAAGGTATATTAGTGGTAGTAGTAAAGAGAGCTTAAAAAGACTATTACTGGTTTAAAAATCAACACACAAATATCAAATTTTATTCTAATAGACAACCAAAGTAAACAGTGAGAAAATATATTTTTAAAGGATAACATTTACAATAACATTTCCAATACAAGTATCTAGAAATACACCTACCAAAAGATAAAGAAAACGATGAAATTTTGTGAAGGATGTTTAAAAAAATGAATGAACAGAGAAATACTCAAGGCTCATGAACTGGAAGACATTTAAAATAAAGATATTAATTCTTCCCCAAATTCATTCACAGATCCAATGCAAAGCTATTTTTATGAAACCTGAAAAGCTGCTGTATTTATATGGAAATACAGAACGTTAGCAATTTACTTTTTAAGAAGGGAAGGTAGGAGGCTTTGCTTTGTCAGATTATCAAGATACGTTGTAAAGCTAAAATAATTAAGATAGCATGGTATTGGTATAATTAAGACAAAAAGACCAATGAAACAGAATAGAGTCTGAAACAGACCTCACATGTATGGAAATGTCCTACATAAAAGAGTATACAACACTGAGTAGTTGGGGAAAAACAAACTTTTTAATAACTGAATCTAGATCATTTAGCTGGAGAAGGCAATGGCACCCCACTCCAGCACTCTTGCCTGGAAAATCCCATGGATGGAGGAGCCTGGTGGGCCACAGTCCATGGGGTCGCTAAGAGTCAGACAAGACTCAGCGACTTCACTTTCACTTTTTACTTTCATGCATTGAAGAAGGAAATGGCAACCCACTCCAGTGTTCTTGCCTGGAGAATCCCAGGGACAGGGGAGCCTTGTGGGCTGCCGTCTATGGGGTCTCACGGAGTCGGACACGACTGAAGTGACTTAGCAGCAGCAGCAGCAGCAGCAAATCATTTAGCCACCAATGGGAAAATAAAAGGAAAGTGGATCTCTACCTCAAACTACGCACACACACACACAATCACAGACTGATTAAAGGCCTAGATATAAAAAGCAAAGCTTCCCAGGTGGTGCTAGTGGGAAGAAGAATCCTCCTGCCAAAGACGCAGACTCAAACCCTGGATTGTGAAGAGAGCATGAAAACCCACTGCAGTATTCTTGCCTGGAGATTCCCATGGACAGAAGCCTGGCAGGTTACAGTCCATAGAGTCTCAAAGAGTCAGACACAACTGAAGTGACCTAGCATGCATGCACAAACACAAGATTTTACAGGAGATACACTGTTGTGATCTTGGGTTGGGAAGGACACAAAAGGCACCTAACAGAAAAGATATTTTTAAAACTATGTGAAAATTTAAAATGTGTATACCCCAAAGTGGGACTAATGTCTAGAATATTTGAGGATACGATCAACAGTTAGTTAGACAACCTGGTGGAAAAATGGGAGAAAGACTAACAGACATTTAACAAGGAAGATATCCAAATGACCAATAAACATCAGAGAAGGTCATTAGTGACTAAAGCATAAATTAAAACCACAAGATGTCCATATCTACCCACCAAAATAGGCAAAAAATTGAAAACTCTCGCAATATGATGAGGTGGCAAGGAGCAATGGGAACTCTCACACAGTTCTGCTTACCAGGAACAGTATAACATTTTGAAAAATAACAGCATTATCTACTAACATGGAACATATACACACACATGCACATACGCTATGATCCAGCAATTTTATTCCTAGGTCTAAATCTATCAGAAATTCGTGCACATATCCAAAAGGCATGTACATGAATGTGCACTGCACCACTGTTTCTTCAACTGATTGATTTCAATTCCAAAAAGTCTAAATAATTACATTAGACATACTTTTCCTTGCTTTTTAGTTTGATTAGGTCTTATCCTTTTTTTACCTGTAATGCAGCCTTGGGTCAGCATTTAAGGGCAAAAAAAAAAGATTAAGTATTCATAATAAGCAAAAACAGCATTACTCTCTTTAAGGAAAACAATAACTGACCACTATTTAAAATCTAATTCATTAATCAGATTTAATAATCTACTACTCTTGGACATTCAGTATGACACTGACATACACTAGGGAAAGGTATTAAAAGATGCATAAGCCTGGTGGACACGACTGAACTGAACTCAACTGAATATTCATTAAATAATCCAGTTTAAACAAATAAACATGCTTCTAAATATCATGACCTCTCATTTCAATTAAAAATGATTGGTCCCAATTCTTAAAAATCTTTCCATAGTAATGTCATTAAAACAAGTTATCCAACCAAAAGTGATTCAACTTTAAACAAAATAAAACATGGAGGCAGTCTTACCTGACTATAACTAGAAGAAATAAATTAAACATTATCTGGTAAAATGTTTACCATTAAACATTACCAAAAAACATTATCATTTACCATTAAACATTTACCAAAAAACATTATCTTCCCCTTTTAAAAAAATGCTTCTCTTTGAGTATTAACAACACATCACCAAAAAAAATCTAACTTTTATTACTGATTTCACTTTCATTTTTTTTTTTTCACTGACATCTTCTATATTAGATCTAGTTTACTGGAATTTTAAATTCTAAATAAACCATAACAAAAGTTGATTTGACTGCTCGATACCAAGAGGATAGATTTCTTAAAGCAATACTAGATGACATCTTTTTTTTTTGTCTTTTTAGAGAGGTTGTGATGGCAGTCCCCCACTACCAAAATTTATGCAGTCATGTTTCCCACACTTGGGGAAATTGCAGGAGAGGGATGAAAAAGCCTCCCCTTGGGAAAACTACCCTCATAATCGTGGTATTGCTCTGCCAGGTAAGTACAGAAGACATCTTTTCACATATTTTTTACACACATTCAACCGCCGGTTCTATTCTTTTATTTTCAGATGACTACACATACAAAAAAAAACTACACTGACGACTGTATAAAATACCATTATACTGAGTTCCAGGTATATCATATTCAAAGCTTTTAGCACACAGAAATAAAACCTGGTTACATATTTAAATCTTTTTTTAATATTCATTTTTAAATACATATTTTTCAGATATTACTTTACCTAGGCTTAGGTAAGTTAACAAGAAATGCAAGTGAAATTTCAGCATTACTTGAGAGGGTAAGTGTTGCCTTAGAGTGACTGCAGCTGGAAATTCCTAGTAACACACACACACACACAGGTGCTTCGGTGTTCTTCAACTTCTGTTCACCTCCACCTACGCTCCACCAACCACTGCTACCTTCCATACACACATACACACACACACATTTTACAGGGGTTGGTGATATCTTGCGCGCATGCAGGCTAGGTCGCTTTAGTCATGTATGACTCTTTGCGTCCCTATGGACTGTAGCCTGCCAGGCTCCCCTGCCCCTGGAATTCTCCAGGCAAGAATACTAGAGTGGGTTGCCGTGCCCTCCTTCAGGGGATCTTTCTGACCCAGGGATCGAACCCACGTCTCTTGTGTCTCCTGCATTGGCAGGTGGGTTCTTTACCACTTGCTCCACCTGGGAAGCCCTGGTGATATCCTAGCTGAAACTATAAGCAGCATTTTAAACTCTAACTAAGGGCCTTCCTGGCACAGAGCGCGGGCGGCTGCGACGGCGCACAGAGGGCGGCCGAGATGAGCTACCCCACGTCCAAGGTCAGAAGCAGAAGCCGGGAGGACCCCATGACCAAAGGGCGGCGGCCAAGAGGAGTTACCCCACGTCCGAGGTCAGGGGCAACGGCCGAGAGTGC
>NW_011494604.1:5927827-5952879 GCF_000754665.1 Bison bison bison | reverse complement strand
GAACGGCCGAAAGGAGCTACCCCAGGTCCGAGGTCAGGGGCAGAGGCCGGGAGGAGCTACCCCACGTCCGAGGTCAGGGGCGGACGTGGAAGGAATGATGCTAAAGCTGAAACTCCAGTACTTTGGTCACCTCATGCAAAGAGTTGACTCATTGGAAAAGACCCTGATGCTGGGAAAGATTGAGGGCAGGAGGAGAAGGGGACGACAGAGGATAGATGGTTGGATGGCATCACCGACTCGATAGACATGGATCTGGGTGGGCTCTGGGAGTTGGTGATGGACAGGGAGGCCTGGCCTGCTGCGATTCATGGGGTCGCAAAGAGTCCGACACGACTGAGCGACTGAACTGAACACTGAAGGGTCTTCCCAGGTGGCCCGAGTGGTAATGAACCCACTGGCCAATGCAAGAGACCTAAGAGGCGCAGGTTCGATCCCTGGGTCAAGAAGATGCCCTGGAGAAGGAAATGGCAACTCACTCCAGTATTCTAGTCTGGAGAATTCCATGGACAGAAGAGCCTGGCAAGCTACAGTCCATAGGATCGAAAAGAGTTGTACACAGCTGAAGTGACTTAGCACGCAAGGGCCACCTTTAAATCAGTTAAGGCCCTAAGAGACTGACGTTTTTATACACTTTTTCAAGAGCATGGCTCTCAAATATTTTGATATAAAAGAATAATAAAATACATACCTCAACACTGGAAAAATATTTTATGCTTTACAAAAAAAGGAGGAATTCATCTATAAATTTAATTATTAAGGCAATTCAAAGGATTTATTTCAATGTGATACCTTGCTGAAACCAATAACCAAAAAATTGTGTAAAAAGGGAATTAATCATCTCTAACTTCTCCCCTCAAGTACCTTTTGTTGAATGGTGGAATGTTTTTGCTCCATTTCTCTTTTCTCCTTTGCTGCATCTACAACCAGTCGATCCAACTGCAAAAGAAAATAAAGAGTAAATAAGAGAGACTTAAAAGTTGAAAAAGAAAGATACAGTTACTTTTCAAAAATCATATTCCAAATAAGTCAGTCAACTTAGGTTTACCTAAAAAGGCATTTTGGCTACAACCATAAAATGAAAGTTCTTTTTTTTCTGGTTTCATATCCTCTTTGAGAATGTCTAAAACTCCTCTAGGGAAAATGTTTCTGAGAACAATCACATATCAAGCAATTGTGACAGGTGGCCTTGCCTAGGGTACAACAATGATAACGAGTTCACTCCTTGAATTAAGGAGAATGACTCTAGATTAAGTGGCCAGCTGATACGCTCAGCAATGCTAGCAGTTTCTATCAAAGACAGAAAGAAGATACACTGGTGATTTTTTTTTCCGCCAAATAGCAAAATCTAGCAGCTAATTTAGTGGGTGCTGGCACTCACAAGTTCAACATAACAGACACTTCCAATCATTCAAAATGCATGATGCTTTCAAGCTGGCTTCCTAGTATTATAATAAAATCTAAAAGGCAGAAAAAATAACTCAACAGATAAAAGAGAAAGAAAATAGAATAGAGTAGAGTAGAATAAAACAGGAAAGAAGTCATTCCTTAGGTTAAGGTATAAAATCATCAATTTTTCTTTTAAAAAAATTTTAAAACTTATGAAATCATAAAATCCCATTTCATTCTTGTTCCTTCCATCAGAAGCGAAATACCTGATTTCCAGTATTAATACAAAAGTACTAGTTTCCTGAATTCCTCTTTGCTGGAGTAACAAACAATTAGGTTTAAAATATTTCAAGAGACTCATAAAGTTAGAAAATGAACTTATTTTCAGGGGAAGGGATAGTTAGGGGGTTTTGGATGGACATGTACACACTGCTATATTTAAATATATTTAAAATATATCTAAAATGGTTAACCAACAAGGACCTAATATATAGCACATGGTTAATGCTATATGTTATGTGGCAGTCTGTACGAGAGGGAGGTTTGAGAAAGAATGAATACGTTTATACGTATGGCTAAGTCCCTTCACTGTTCACCTGAAACTTTTAAAACATTGTTAATCAGCTACACCCCAATACAAAATAAAAATTTCAAAAGAAAATAAATAAAATATTCCATTAGGTGTGTCTACTATTCTAAACAGTGATGTACGTCATTTCATCTTTGAACACCCATCACCTTGAACTGACTGATGTGTGATAAATGACTATATATGTTGATATCAACAAAGTATGGAGAAAGATGCTTTCATTGATATCTTTTAAAAACAAAACTGAAATAGGCCTTCTTAAAAGACTATGTGATGTTTATTGACTCTCTATCACAAATGGGTTTTTTTCCCCTACAGGAGACTAATTCTGGCCACAGAATCTTAATATCACTGAATAATAATAAAGATCCAAAAGAAGATATATGGAAACAGAACTATCACTACTACAAACTACTCTCTTTAGACGGCAACTATACTACTCCACTTTTGGACCGAAGGCACACACACCACAGTGACATGTCACGCTGATGTAACGGGTAATGCTGCACTAGGAAACTGTCCTCAACGGTTTTTTATAGTGAATGAGTGAAATAATCATTATATCCTGCTTTTAAAGCCTTTAATTGAATGACATATAAATGTTTTTCGTACATTCAGGCTGAACTGCAGCAGAAAGGCACTTCCAAGATTCAAACTGATATTTTAAAACTTGCACGCACGCACCTTCCACACCAGTGCTACAGTGCCAGTGATGGTAGTAAATTGTCAAATTGGTAGTAAATTTCTCAACTGTATCCCACTCCACTGCTATTGCAGCAGAAAAGAGAAAAATTTTCTCTCCCTCTGTCAGAGCAAACGTATAAAGAAAAAGATGTCTTTCAACACGGTGAAGTGTTGGAGGACGAATGAGTTGGAGAGATGCAAAGGCTGGCAGTCCTATCCTCTAGGGGATGGATACTGGATCAGGAAAAGAACTGGAGCAAAGCAGCATGTGCCCCGTGTTTCTGTGAGTATTGCACATATGAGGTTAATAGACGCCTATAACCAACCAGGTGCCCCCAATCCTGTACTTATGTTCTGAATTTTGTCCACGTCTACCACCTCAAGTTTCAATACTACTTCTGCTTTTCAAATTCTCCCATTCCCACTTGTTTTAAATTTGTGCAAATGTAATAAATAGAATAATACCTTAAATAAAATCTTCCTAAAGCCCACACTCCTCTCTAGTTACCAACTTCTCTCTCTCTTTCCTTCACAATACAACTTCTTAAAAAATTCTCCCTATTCTCCATTTGCCCATATCATATTCATCTATCCATGGTAATTTAGCTTTTACCTCTTAGACCCTCAACTCCGAAAGAAGTAACAAATAACCTTCTTGTTGCTAAATCTAAGAGGCAATTCTCAGTCCTAGGCTTACTAACCCTTCCTTCCAGTCCTTGAACTGACAACCACCCACATCCTTCTGAGACACTCTCTCCTTGTCTTTTGCTACCATGGTCTCCTGGTCTTCCACCTCTCTCCCATCAATGTTCTCATGGAGCCCTCTTACCTAGCCATTTCTTAAAAGTAGGTCATTCTGAGGAATCTGTCCCAAGTCAAATTCTCTTTTATTCCACACTTGTGGACCTTAATTTTCAAAATTAAAAGTATTAGGCATGGTGCTTGGTCACTTATCTTTTTTTAAATAGGTTGATGTTTTTGAAATATCTATTAACTCTCCTTGGTTCAATTCATATACTCCTGTGACTGCAATTAGCAACTATATATTATTGACTTTTTTAATGTTTCTCTCTCTTGAATTCTAGATATACCCAGTTAGATGTCCTATTCCCAAACTCAATACATTTAAGCTTCTCATGTCCCTCCACTCTCGAATTGAGTACATATTCCTCAACTCTATTTATCTCCACCCCTACTGCCATGACCCTAACTCCAGATACCATAAACTGGCACCTCCAACCAGGCCAAACACTATAGGCACTAGAGTTTAGATGCTTCTCAGGGACATGCAAAATTACTTGAGACCTGGAAGGGTAAAAACTGCAAAACTGAAATTAATAAATGTCAAAATATACAATTATTGACACTAGTCAACTATAATCCAATGCATTTTTTTAATATTATACTTAATGTAAGATGAGGGTAAAATCTAATGTTTGCTAAGATGTCAGTAGTACCTAGAGGATTTCCCTGGTGGCTCAGATGATAAAGAATCTGCTCACAATGCAAGGGAGCCGGGTTTGATCCCTGTGTCAGAAAGATCCCCTCAAGAAGGGAATGGCAAGCCCCTCCAGTATTCCTGCCTGGAGAATTTCATGGACTTTCAAGTAGTAGTTGAGGAGCCTGGGGCCTGGTGGGCTACAGTCCATAGGTCGCAGAGTCGGACACAACTGAACAACTAATACACAACACCAAGGGCCTAGGAAGGTCCTGTCTTCTTCCCAAATCTGGGTTGGATATACTACTTATACGTTGCAGTAACATATGTGGTGGAGACCGCTATCCATCTCCCATATCCATTCTCTCTTCCTTTCTTAACAACAAAATCCCCAAATTCTAGTAGGTTAACATAGTTACATGCATTAACACTATTTCCCAGCTTTCCTTGAAGCTAATGGGACAATGGAACATATGCAGAAGTGGCATATACAATCCCTGGGAACTATGCTGAAAGAGAGGGAACAAATCTTTCTTTTCCCCTCCACCCTATTGGCTACAATTTGGATATGATGGCTAAAGCCTGATAAACCACTCTGAACCATTAGGCAGAATCCAAAGATATAATAAGCCTGGGTCCCTACAGATTAAGTGATCACAATACTAGACCTTTCGGAGAAGGCAATGGCACCCCACTCCAGAACTCTTGCCTGGAAAATCCCACAGACGGAGGAGCCTGGAAGGCTGAGGGTCGAACACGGCTGAGCGACTTCACATTCACTTTTCACTTTCATGCATTGGAGAAGGAAATGGCAACCCACTCCAGTGTTCTTGCCTGGAGAATCCCAGGGACGGGGGAGCCTGGAGGGCTGCCGTCTATGGAGTTGCACAGAGTCGGACACGACTGAAGCGACTTAGCAGCAGCAGCAGCATATTAGACCTTTGATTTTACATAAAAGCAATAAAATTCTATCCTGTTTAAAGCTCCTGCTGTTTGTGGTTTTCTATCACATGCAAACAAAATCTAATCTCAATTTATATACCCAGATCGGGCACTTAGCACAGAGATTAATAGTGTGGTAACTTGTTATTTTCTTCCAGTAGATTAAGCTCTATAGAGGTAAGGAAGAGCAATTCTATAATTCATGACATATACCTTACACACCACCTTTCCCCCACAACAGCCCAACACACACACACACACGCATGCATGCACCATATTTATTTTTGGTCAACGAATGCAATTATCATTTTGCTCTTACTTTTTCCCCATTTCTCTAAACTCTATTTTTCATCCTTAATCCCTTTCCTCGAAAAGTAATCTGAACCACTTTGGGAAAGAAAACCAACTGAAAATTGACAGAAATCCAGGAAACTCACCAGTCAACAAAAAAAGAATGTCTGGGAACATATTTAACATGAAATTCTGATTGTTGCTATTGTTGTTTAGTTGCTCAGTCGTGTCCAAATCTTTTGCAACCCCATGGACTGGAGCCCATCAGGCTCTTCTGTCTATGGGATTTCCCAGGCAAGAATACAGGAGTGGGTTGCCATTTCCTTCTCCAGTGGATCTTCCCAACCCAGGGATCGAACCTGTGTCTCCTGCATCGGCAGGTGGACTTTTTACCACTGAGCCATCAAGGAAGCCTGAAGTTCTGATCAGATAATCAAAAATAATTTGGACATAACAAAATTTCTATATAATGTTCTTATATATAATTCATGCATGTCTATGTGTGTATAAAATGAAAAAGTTACCTAGAGTTCTTTAATCTTAAAATTCTAAACTTTATTATTATTCAGGGACTTCCCTGGTGGTCCAGTGGCTGGGATTCCATGCTCCCAATGCAGGGGGCCAGATCCAATCCCTGGTTAGGGAACTAGATCCTATATGCCTGCCACAACTAAAACCCAGGGCAGGCAAATAAATAAATAAATACGTTAAAAATAAAATTTTATTATTTAAAATAGCAAAACGCAAATATCTTTGAAAATAAAAAAGTTATAACTAAAATAAAATACCAATTAGGATAGTAACTCAATAATCCAAATGTAAGAAACAAAAAAATAAATCCAGCTATGTATACTGTAAAACAAACACTTTGTTTTAAAACTCTTCTTCTCAGTACCCTTATATAACTATCTACAACATATTCTTTAACTTTAATCTCATTTTTGGTTACACACTGGACTCACATAAATCTGCTATAAAAACACCAAACTTCTACACTAAATAAACGAAATGTCAAATTTCCCAATTTGCTTAATCTCTTTAAAAATACAGGTACTAAAACAAAGACTACAAAACAAACAACTCAAACTACATCAAACTAAAAAGTTTCTGCACAGCAAAGCATCATCAAAATGGAAATGCAACCTACCAAATGGTGAAGATATTTACAAATCATATACTTCATAAGAGGTTGATATATAAAATATATAAAGAACTCAAGACAATGCAACAGCTAAAAAAAAAAAATCCAATTAAAAAATGAGGAGAGGACCTAAATAGACATTTTCCCATGGAAAACACACAGATGGCAAACAAGGGAGCAAACGTCACTAATCATGAAGGACTTCTAAATTAAAACCACAATGAGATATCCCCTCACATCTGTTAGAATGGCTGTCATCAAAGACAAGATTGTCAAGGATGTGGAGAAAAGGGAACCCTTGTGTACTGATGAGGAAAATGAAATTGGTGCAGGCACCATTAAGAACAGTAAGGAGGTTCCTCAAAAAAATAAAAATAGAACTACAATATGATCCAGCAATTCCACTCATGGGCATTTATCTGAAGGAAATGAAGACACTAACTCGAAAAGGTATCTGCGTACCCACATTCACTGAAGCATTACTTAGCCAAGATATGAAAGTAACCTAAGTGTCCATCAATAGACGAATTCAAAAATGTGGTATTAATATACAATGCAGTATTATTAACCCATAAAAAATGGGGAAGGCTGCCTTTTGCAACATTGATGGATGCTGAGGGCATTACACTAAGTTAAATAAGTCAGACAGAGAAAGACAACTACTGTGTGATGGGAATGAACTGATAAGTGGAATTTAAAAAAAAAAGAACTCATAGAAAGAACAGACTGGAGGTTGCTAGCGGTGGGTTTTGGGGGTGGGCAAAATGGGAGATGAGGGTCAAAAGGTACAAAACTTCCAGCTGTAAAATAAACAACTCCTGGGGATGTCAAAGACAACATGGTATTTATCGTTAATAATAGTGTTTTATATATGTGAAAGTTGCTAGAGAGTAGATCTTAAAAGTTCTCATCAGAAAAAAAAAATGTATAACTATGTAAGGTAGATGTTAACTAGATTTATATGGTGATGATCATTGTGCAGTATATACATACTAACATATTAAATTATTTTACTGTATACCTGAAATGAAAATGTCAAATATATACACTTAAAAAAAAATACAGATATTGGCATATAACACAGAAACAAGAAGTACAGCACATTACCTGTGCACCAAGATCCTTCATATAGGGCCCAAGTTCACTAAACAGATCATATCCTTGATGGAAGAAAGCCAAATGGGCATACATAAAGGATAACATCTAAAGGAGGAAAAAATGATCACCATTTTTGAATCAATTCTTAAATAAACATTCTGAAACTTAAATTCTGATCCTATGTATTGTTAAAAAATTATTTCACCAGAGCACAAAATATCAAACCATTTAAAATTAAGCTGAAACATTTTTCTTAAAAGGTTGCAATAATTCAAAAAATCAAGTTTTCAATAGCATCACCATCTTTTCAGGTACATTATAAAATGTCTATGTATCTTTCAACAAAACTCATTGGCAAATCTTAAATTACAAATAAAACATCAAAAGATTAGAAGGTGATATAAGCTCTCAAAACAATCACAAACACTTTACAACCTGTAGATAAACATGAAATAGGGGAATGCTCATTTTTTTCTCAAAAATACCAAAATAAAATGAGGCAACAGGCTTTGCCAATATGGAGATTTTGTTATATTCATTCCAAAAATCCAAAACTGTCATTAATGGGTTAAAATTTTTTCTGTTTTCCTATATTTTAACTATTCATGAGAGAAAAAAAACTCATTTTTATTAGTTAAGTTTTCACATTAGAAGGAATTAAATAACTCAATCACAGGACTGAAAGAATCCTCTGAATAGCCATGTTATTTTTAGCAAAAAGAGACATCTGCTTAGTTCTCTGAAATCTAAAATAGGTCATAAGGTCCTTAATACTCAAGAATCCTTGAAAAAAAATTATTTTGAAAGAGAAAAACCAATAAAATAAAAAACAATGACAAAAGGACAAAGCTCACTAAAAGACGATTCTGGAATTAGATGTCAGTAGTACAATTTCGTGAATATGATTTTTTAAAATTATGCTTAATTTATATATATATATATATAATTATATATAAAGAAGGATAGTTACAAGTACATAAAAATGTACAATATGCCTGCACATCAAAATGCATAATAAGTGTATTAAAAGATAAACAATAAACTAGGAAAAAGCATATGACAAAGGGTTAATAGTCTTAGTAGGTAAGAGATGTTACAAATTAATCTGAAAAACATGAAGATCCCAACAGGAAAAGAGACAAAGGACATAAACAGAAAACATAAATGACCAAGAAAAAAGGGGGGAGAGGAAGGGGGACAATCATACTCATTTATATCAAAGAAATCCAAAATTAAACATTAAGATGAAATTTTCTATCTATCAAATTATGGGCAAAGTGGGAAAAATCAACACCCAGTGTTGTTAAAAGATGCAGAAATGTTCACTCTCACACACTATTAGTGAAAATTTTGTGTAACCCTTATAACTTGAGAGTACTTTTTAAAAAGTCTCAATAAATGCTTAAATTCTCTAAGTAATATCTTACCTTAATCTATCTGAAGGAAATAATCATATTATTCATTAGGATGATCACTATATAATGCTACATTTCATGTCAAAAACAGGGAAATTACTCAAAAGTCCTTTAAAGGGTAAAGTTAATCTATGATAATATTCAAGGTCAGAATATTAAAAAGCAGAGACATTACTTTGCCAACAAAGGTCTGTCATGTCAAAGCTATGGTTGTTCCAGTAGTCATGTATGGATGTGAGAGTTGGACTGTGAAGAAAGCTGAGCACCAAAGAATTGATGCTTTTGAACTGTGGTGTTGGAGAAGACTTTTGAGAGTCCCTTGGACTGCAAGGAGATCCACCCAGTTCATCCTAAAGGAAATCAGTCCTTCATTGAAATCAGTGTTCACTGGGAGGACTGATGTTGAAGCTGAAACTCCAACACGCTGACCACCTGATGCAAAGAACTGAGTGACTATAAAAGACCCGGATGCTGGGAAAGATTGAAGGTTGGAGGAGAAGGGGACGACAGAGATGAGATGACTGGATGGCATCACTGACTCAATGGACATGAGTTTGGGTAAACGCCGGAAGTTGGTGACGGACAGGGAGGCCTGGCATGCTGCAGTCCATGGGGTCGCAAAAAAACACGACTGAGCAACTGAACTCAACAAGGTCAAAACTGTAACCCACAAAATATATCCAACCCCACTACCTGTTTTTGGATGGCCAATGGGCTAACAATGGTTTTTGCATTTTTAAATGGTTAACGAAAATGAAAAAAAAGACACAATATATTAATGACGTAGAAATTATGTAAAATTCTAACTTCCATGTTGATACTGGAACAGTCATGCCATTCATTTACATACTGTCTATGACTTCTTTCTCATTACAATAGCACAGCTGAGCAACCGCAACACAGATCATCAGATCAGATCAGATCAGTTGCTCAGTCGTGTCCAGCTCTTTGCAACCCCATGAATCGCAGCACGCCAGGCCTCCCTGTCCATCACCAACTCCCGGAGTTCACTCAGACTCATGTCCATCGATTCAGTGATGCCATCCAGCCATCTCATCCTCTGTCATCCCCTTCTCCTCCTGCCCCCAATCCTTACCAGCACCAGAGTCTTTTCCAATGAGTCAACTCTTCGCATGAGGTGGCCAAAGTACTAGAGTCTCAGCTTTAGCATCATTCCTTCCAAAGAAATCCCAGGGCTGATCTCCTTCAGAATGGACTAGGTGGATCTCCCTGCAGTCCAAGGGACTCTCAAGAGTCTTCTCCAACACCACAGTTCAAAAGCATCAATTCTTCGGCGCTCAGCCTTCTTCACAGTCCAACTCTCACATCCATACATGACCACAGGAAAAACCATAGCCTTGACTAGACGAAACTTTTTGGCAACGTAATGTCTCTGCTTTTGAATATGCTATCTAGGTTGGTCATAACTTTCCTTCCAAGGAGTAGGCGTCTTTTATGGCTGCAGTCACCATCTGTAGTGATTTTGGAGCCCAGAAAAATAAAGTCGGACACTGTTTCCACTGTTTCCCCATCTATTTCCCATGAAGTGGTGGGACAGGATGCCATGACCTTCGTTTTCTGAATGTTGAGCTTTAAGCCAACTTTTTCACTCTCCACTTTCACTTTCATCAAGAGGCTTATGGACCCCCAAATCTAGTATGTTTACTACCAGGCCCTTCAAAAAAATGTTTGCTCAGTTCAGTTCAGTTCAGTCACTCAGTCGTGTCCGACTCTTTGCGACCCCGTGAATTGCAGCATGCCAGGCCTCCCTGTCCATCACCAACTCCCGGAGTTTACTCAAACTCATGTCCATCGAGTCGGTGATGCCATCCAGCCATCTCATCCTCTGTCGTCCCCTTCTCCTCCTGCCCTCAATCCCTCCCAGCATCAGTCTTTTCCAATGAGTCAACTCTTCACGTGAGGTGGCCAAAGTATTGGAGTTTCAGCTTTAGCATCATTCCTTCCAAAGAACACCCAGGACAGATCTCCTTCAGAATGGACTGGTTGGATCTCCTTGCAGTCCAAGGGACTCTCAAGAGTCTTCTCCAACACCACAGTTCAAAAGCATCAGTTCTTCGGCGCTCAGCCTTCTTCACAGTCCAACTCTCACATCCATACATGAACCACTGGAAAAATCATAGCCTTGACTAGACGGACCTCTACTATATTCACAAGGAAGAATTCTATCTAGCCAGAAAGGTCATCATTAAATAAAAAAATATTTAATAACACATGATGATTTTGGAGTGTATTAGTACAAAAAAAAATTACAGAAGAGTATGTACAGATTCCTATTTTGTTTTGCTTTAAAAAAATTAAACAGCATTTTAAAAGGTAGATATAAATGTTCATGTACACACACAAATAGGCACACACATACACATAAAAAAGACAAAAATTACATCAGCCACAACAGTGGTTCTCTCTTGGTAGTAGCATTTGTAGCACTTTTATTCTTTCTTCATACATTTTATTTTCTAATTTTCTACAAATAATACACATTGCTCTCAGTCTCGAAAAGGAAGTGGATGTAAACAGGAAGTATAATGTACTCATCTGATAAGAAATAACATAAATATTAACAGAATTTAGGAAAAAGCTAGCTGGGGACAAGGATCAAGAACAATTTCAGTAAACCTTTAGAAGGAAAAAAATTTTCAGTGAACAAAATCAGAGAAGAAATTATTTCTAGGGTCTCAAAATACAAAAGACTATAATGTCCATACCACTACCATCCTCTGCCCACCTCCTTGTTAGCTTTAAGACAAAAAAAAAAAAAGGCAAATAAGAAAATCACTGTTCTCACGCCTTCACATTTCAACTTGTTTGTTTTCTACCTGCATTCCAAAAAGCTGATACATCAACAACCCTAAGGGGAAAATTCTATAAAATGATGCTATTTATGTATGCTCTCAATCTCAAATATATAAATGTCTGCTTTAAGGAACTTACAATATATTAATGGATGAGACATATATAAATAACTGTAACATAAACAAACGAAAAAAGTGGTTTAGTGACATGTAAGAAGTATACAAACATCATTAAGAAGATCAATTATAAACTTGGAATAAATAAGTCAATAAACAAACAAACATATATACACATACATATGATGCTATTTTAAACACTTAAATATATACATTTAACTTCATATTAAAATATATAGAACATCATTTCAATAAATATCTTACTGATTTCAGGATTTCTGATCTCCTTTTTGATTGAAGGACATTAATCTGAAGGGAAAACGAACTTGGTTAATCACTTATACACTATTTAAAAAACTAATCCAGAATGCAATGTTGTAAAATTTGCTTATTCTAATGGTTTAATACTTTTCCAGAAATGTAAATAAAAACAAAGTTTGACTTTTTCAGCTTTTGACCTGCTTTTTGCAAAAACATTTTTTAGACAAACATACCAATGAAACTCTCATCATTTTTCAACTCAAAGAAAAACTGGCCATGTTGTACTGTACTGATAAAACTATCACCTTGATAAACTTTAAAATTTCTTAGAATTTCATCTTTTCTCCACTCTCCTCACCTAATTGCTCTTTCAACATACATCCTTAATATAAATTCTCACCACTTTCATCACTACCACCAACTGCTATTATCTTTTCCTGACTGTTCAGTCAGTTTAGTTCAGTTCGGTTGCTCAGTCGTGTCCGACTCTTTGCGACCCCATGAATCACAGCACGCCAGGCCTCCCTGTCCATCATCAACTCCCGGAGTTCACTCAGACTCACATCCATCGAGTCAGTGATGCCATCCAGCCATCTCATCCTCTGTCGTCCCCTTCTCCTCCTGCCCTCAATCCCTCCCAACATCAGAGTCTTTTCCAATGAGTCAACTCTTCGCATGAGGTGGCCAAAGTACTGGAGTTTCAGCACTTTCATTCCTTCCAAAGAAATCCCAGGGCTGATCTCCTTCAGAATGGACTGGGTGGATCTCCTTGCAGTCCAAGGGACTCTCAAGAGTCTTCTCCAACATCACAGTTCAAAAGCATCAATTCTTCGGCCCTCAGCTTTCTTCACAGTGCAACTCTCACATCCATACATGACCACTGGAAAAACCATAGCCTTTTGACTAGACAGACCTTTATTGGCAAAGTAATGTCTCTGCTTTTCAATATGCTATCTAGGTTGGTCATAACTTTCCTTCCAAGGAGTAAGCGTCTTTTAATTTCATGGCTGCAGGCACCATCTGCAGTGATTTTGGAGCCCAAAAAAACAAAGTCTGCCACTGTTTCCACTGTTTCCCCATCTATTTCCCATGAAGTGATGGGACTGGATGCCATGATCTTCGTTTTCTGAATGTTGAGCTTTAAGCCAATTTTTTCACTCTCCACTTTCACTTTCATCAAGAAGCTTTTTAGTTCCTCTTCACTTTCTGCCATAATGGTGGTGTCATCTGCATATCTGAGGTTATTGATATTTCTCCCGGCAATCTTGATTCCAGCTTGTGCTACTTCCATCCCAGTGTTTCTCATGATGTACTCTGCATATAATGTACATTATATACTCTGCATATAATGTACATTATATACTCTGCATATAATGTACATCTGCATGATGTACTCCTGACTGTTACTATAGTCTAAACTAGTTTGTTTCCACTCTTGACTCTTTACACTTCATTCTGCACACAGCAACCAGAGTGCTTTTTTGAACAATAAATAAGATCGTGTATGTTTATCTTAAAATCTTCCAACTCCCAACCTGCTGCTGCTGCTACTGCTAAGTCGCTTCAGTCGTGTCCGACTCTGTGCGACCCCGTAGACGGCAGCCCACTAGGCTCCCCTGTCCCTGGGACTCTCCAGGCAAGAACACTGGAGTGGGTTGCCATTTCCCAACCTACATCTCCCTATTGTAGCCTACAAGGCCCTTTGTGAAGAGGCTCCTGCTACCGCTCCAACCTAATTTTCTACTACAGTACATTCCCCTTTTCTGTACTCCAACCACAGCCCATGACTATTCCCACCTCAAGGCCTTCATACTATTTGTTTTGTCCTCATGTCATGATTTTCTGCCCAAACAGGCATGAGGCTCTTATCCATAAGGTCCAAACTTAAATACTATCTCCTCACAAAGGTTCAAATTAGGCCTTCAAGCACTCTTTAGTGTATCAACCCTATTTATTTTCCTTTTAGTACTCTTAACTACCTTACATTTTATTTACTTATGTCATTTCCCCAGCTAAAACATAAGCTCCATGAGATCAAGGTCTTGCCTTATTCCCAGATGTATTCTCCAAGTTGTATATATTAAGCACTCAATAAATATTTGTTAAACAAATTAATGGGCCATAAATAAATATTTTAATTAGACCAAACTATTGAAAGATCAGTAATTACAAAATTTGCCTTCTACGGTATCTCTCCCAACTTTAGAAATTCACAACAAGCATTTTATTTTTGTCCGTTATTATATATCAACTTAGTGAAATTAAATGTTTACAAAAAAGAATCATTCATTCTTTGCTAAAACTTCCCAAAGATTACAGAATATGTATCCTTTTAATATGTCCTTCCCAGTGAATATTTTACCTGTTATAATTTTAAAGCACTGAGCAGAAAACAAAAACAGGCCCCCAAAATCTAATAACATTGCTTACCTAAGCACTAGTTTATTCTGCATGTTTATTTCAAGGTCTATTCAGTTTTGAGAACTAAAACAGTAACTTCCAAATGCTCCAAGTAAAAGCTTAGAAAAATGTTAAAAATACCTCTGTTTGACAATGAAAAACAGCATATACTTGAAAAAACAAAAGTATATTAAAATATTTAGAGAAGTTAAAGCATGACAAACTGTAAATTTGAATATTTATTACTTAGTATTCTCTAAAACAGAGTTTGGCCTTATAATGAAATAATACAACAGTTCTCATTAGAAAAATTCAAACAAGTAACTTACAAGAGAGGTGAAGTCCTAACTTAAAACTACTAGAGGGACACCAAAGGAAATGGATAGTTCACAATGTGTAAATTTGACAATAATCAATATTTTAGCTAACTGTCCCTCCCCAAATAAAATTTTAAATTAAGTCATCCACTCTTTCAAAAAACATTACCTATCTATTTTCTAACCACTTGACTAGACAGAAGGGATATAATCTAGGTGTAAGAAAGACATATTAATAAATAATCACAATAAATGAGAGAAGTGCTCTAACAGCAATGTGTATGACAATAATACGGCAGCACAGAGGAAACAGAGACAAGATGACTCATTTGCTGGGAGAAGTTTGAGTAGTTCTGACCACAGAACACAGAATGGATTGCTAAAGAGCAGGTTAAAAGTAATGCAGGAAAGATCAATTTTTATGAGAACATCTTAATACTCCAGAAAAGAAACAATAAGAATTCGGGCTGCAGCAGATTGAGAAAGAACAGATTTAAGAGGTACACAGAACTTTTCAAGGCAATTTCGATTGTTACTTGTAGTAGCTAAGAATGAGGAGAATATCTAGTATGATTCTCCAAGTCTGGCTTCTATGATTAAGAGGGTAACACCACTCAGTTTGGTAACAAATAAGAAGCCATTTGAGAAGACAGATTTCAGTTTTGGACACAAAAGGGACAAAGTACTTCAGGAGAAAAGTAGATTTCATCATCTATATATGGAAATAATTCAAGCAAAGGACATGATGAAACTATAAGGAAAATCATAAAGTCAGAAAACAGGAAAACCAAAGATGGAACCCTAAAAGTCAGATTGCAAAGGTGCACAAAGGAGAGAAACCCAAGGTGGAAACTGAAAAGAAACAGAAGTTATGATGACGGCCTGAAAGTGGCTTAAGATCAAGATGAAAGTAGGTCTCAAGAAAGAGAGTGCAGTCTAATATTTCAATAGAACACAATAGTCAAGTCGGTTAAAAAGTAAAATATTTCTAACGAATGAGACCTTAACGCAAGCCATTTCAGAAGAATGGGGTAGACAGAATCTCAGTGCTCATATTACAGCAGGAAGTGGTATAAGTGTGAGATAGATAAGAGGAAATAGGAAATACAGACTACTCCATTCTGCTGCTGCTGCTAAGTTCTAGAAGTCTTTAATTAATAGACTGTACTTTTTAAAATTTATCCTCCCACTTACTGAGTAGGAATTTAATAGAAAAAAATCATACTTTCTACTTTCTACTATTTTTGCAAAGTTAACTGGGTAGTTTTTAATCACTAATTTGCAATATGGTTACTTCAGGATTTTTTAACGAAATACTCTGTGACCATTGTTAAGTCAACAATCTAAAGGGACTTCTCTGTCTTAGATCACCTGGCATCTTATCAAATATCGATCTCTACTTTTCAAAAGCAGCACCTAATGCAAATATGAGAACATTATTTCTAGAAATATTTTTCATTTGGCAATATGGTGAGCCCTTTGTATCTCTAGAATCCACTCTAAAGAAATAATCAGAAGTGTTGCAAGAGATTTATATACAAAGATATTATCATTAAGTATTTACTGAAAACTGTATTTTAAGTATTGCCAGCAAAAACTGGCAATTATACATCTAATAACTGGATATTAATTAAATTGACACAGTATATCCATAGAATAAAATATAGCAATTAATAATCCTTTTAATGATATTTAGAAAAGGAAAAGAGATAATGTTAATTGAACAGGGGAAGAAATCAGAACTTAAGGTATACACACATGTATAGGGCATATGCAGATAAACACCCAGACACATGAAAATTTTTCACAAAAGAACATGGCTTAATTTTAAACTAAAAGAAATAGCATAATTTATTCCCTTCAATGCAATCACTCAAAAATAACGACATGTTTGGTGGTGGTGGTTTAGTCGCTAAGTCATGTCGGACTCCTGCAACCCCCTGGACTGTAGCCTTCCAGGCTCCTCTGTCCATGGGATTTTTCAGGCAAGAAAACTGGAGTGGATTGCCATTTCCTTCTCCAGGAGATCTTCCTGACCCAGGAATCAAACCCAGGTCTCCTGCATTGCTGGCAGATTCTTTACCAACTGAGCTATGAGGGAAGCCCAACAACATGTTTAGTAAGCAATTTTTGAAAACATATAATAAACAAACCTGAAGTACATAATCGAGGGCTATGTGTCGAAAACATTTTCTTGTTGCCGTCAGAATGTTTGTGGCTTCTTCAACTTCATGCTGTTTGTTTCTTTGCACTTGAGCATTTTTTACTAACGCATTTTCTTTTTCTTCACTGACTTTTTCAAACTGTTTCTTGGCATCTTTGAATTTTCTGAGATCTCTAAAAAAATTAAAATAGTGAAATTTTTATAAAACTTTCTGGATCAAACACTTCAGCAAAATAACACTGAAAAATTTATTCTTATGTTGCCATATTTATTTATTTATTTGCAATGATACTCAATAGTTCTTCCAACTAATACATATATTAGTCTATGAGCACATAATATTCCCTAATATAGTCAACTAGCATTTCCTGACTTAAATTTATACAATTCAAATTAAAAAATGAATTATCAAATTAACATTACAGAAACATAAAAGGCAAAGTTAATTTGTTTTTTCTAAAGACAAATTTTGGGACATGCACTAATATCTAACCAAATGATTTTTGAACAGTAGCATATACCACAGGGAACTTGTTTAAAAATGCAAGTTCCAAGGGTCCTCTCCCAGAAATTATAGTTCTTTGTGTTTTGGGGATAAGCTCTAGAAATCTAAGGGATTTTCTTAAGACAAGTCCTTGATTTACTGTTATGGGTGGTCCTATTGTTGTTTTAGTCACTGAGTCCTGTCGAACTCCTCTGAGGCCCCATGGACTGTAGCCTGTTATGTTCTTCTGTCCATGGGATTCTCCAGGCAAGAATACTGGAGTGGGCTGCCTTCTCCAGGGGATCTTTCCAACCCAGGGATCAAACCAGAGTCTCCTCCATTGGCAGGCAAATTCTTTACCACCTGAGCCATTGGGGAATAGTATACGTTACAAAGGTATGCTGCTGCTGCTGCTAAGTCGCTTCAGTCGTGTCCGACTCTGTGAGACCCCATAGACGGTAGCGCACCAGGCTCCCCCGTCCCTGGGATTCTCCAGGCAAGAACACTGGAGTGGGTTGCCATTTCCTTCTCCAATGCATGAAAGTGAAAAGTGAAGTCGCTCAGTCGTGCCTGACTCTTAGTGACCCCATGGACTGCAGCCTACCAGGCTCCTCTGTCCATGGGATTCTCCAGGCAAGAGTACTGGAGTGGGTTGCCATTGCCTTCTCCTACAAAGGTATAGACCACATTTAAAGAAACAACATTTATTTCTTATTGAAGAAAATTAGTAGGCCAAAAGAAGAAATAAATTTTACAAATACACACATATAATACTGTCTAAAAGAAGTGTGTGTACTGTGTGCTCAGTTCAGTTCAGTTCAGTCACTCAGTCGTGTCCGACTCTTTGCGACCCCATGAATCACAGCACACCAGGCCTCCCTGTCCATCACCATCTCCCGGAGTTCACTCAAACACATGTCCATCGAGTCAGTGATACCATTCAGCCATCTCATCCTCCGTCGTCCCCTTTTCCTCCCGCCCCCAATCGCTCCCAGCATCGGAGTCTTTTCCAATGAGTCAACTCTTCGCATGAGGTGGCCAAAGTCCTGGAGTTTCAGCTTTAGCATCCAGTCCTTCTAAAGAACACCCAGGGCTGATCTCCTTTTGAATGGACTGGTTGGATCTCCTTGCAGTCCAAGGGACTCGAAAGAGTCTTCTCCAACACCACAGTTCAAAAGCATCAATTCTACAGCGCTCAGTTTTCTTCACAGTCCAACTCTCACATCCATACATGACCACTGGAAAAACCATAGCCTTGACTAGACGGACCTTTGTTGGCAAAGTAACGTCTCTGCTTTTCAATATGCTATCTAGGTTAGTCATAACTTTTCTTCCAAGGAGCAAGCGTCTTTTAATTTCATGGCTGCAGTCACCATCTGCAGTGATTTTGGAGCCCCAAAAAATAAAGTCTGCCACTGTTTCCACTGTTTCCCCATCTATTTCCCATGAAGTGATGGGACCAGATGCCATGATCTTCATTTTCTGAATGTTGAGCTTTAAACCAACTTTTTCACTCTTCTCTTTCACTCTCATCAAGAGGCTTTTTAGTTCCCCTTCACCTTCTGCTCAGTTGTGCCCAACTTTTTGTGATCCCCTGGACTGTAGCCCACCAGGTTCCTATGTTCATGGGATTTTCCAGGTAATAATACTGGAGTGGGTTACTATTTCCTACTCCGGGGGACCTTCCCAACCCAGGGATCAAACCCAGGTCTCCTACATTGCAGGCAGATTCTTTACAATCTGAGGCACCAGGGAAGCTCAGACTATTGAAATGGATACTATAACCCTTTGCTGCTAAGTCGCTTCAGTCGTGTCCGACTCTGTGCGACCCCATGGACAGCAGCCCACCAAGCTCCTCTGTCCACAGGATTCTTTAGGCAAGAATACTGGAGTGGGTTGCCATTGCCTTCTCTATAACCCTTTACTAGTACATAATTCTTTAAGAGGGCTTCCCTGGTAGCTCAACTGATAAAGAACCTGCCTGCCAATGCAGGAAACACAAGAGATAAGGGTTCGATCCCTGAGTCAGGAAGGTCCCCTGGAGAATCAAAAGGCAACTCACTCTAGCATTCTTGCCTGGAAAATTCCATGGACAGAGAAGCCTGGTGGGCTACAGTCCATAAGGTCACAAAGAGTCAGACACGACTGAGCACGCATGAGCCACCTGGGAAGCCCTCTAAAAGAATTATGTACCAGTAAAGGGTAACAGTCTGAAAATCTGAAACCTCCATTCATTAATGACCTTAGGTAAATACATAACATCCCTTTGCTTTTACTTCTTCTACCAGGGAATTAGGCAAAATAATTTGAAGACAAATAACTTTAAAATAACAAAAACAATAATAAAATATGCCTAGCAAAGACTTTAAACTCTTTAAAGGAAGTGATAAATTTTCATGTATATATACTATAAGGACATTCTGAATATTATAAACAATCTGCAAGAGATCACCTCCAGTACAACAAATTCTAATCTACTAAGACAGAAGTGCATTATGAGCTCTGCCACTATTTATAGCTTGTAATACCTGAATTAGTTATGACCAACCTAGACAGCATATTAAAACGCAAAGACATTACTGTGGCAACAGAGGTCCATCAAGTCAAGGCTATGGTTTTTCCAGTGGTCATGTATGGATGTGAGAGTTGGACTATAAAGAAAGCTGAGCACCAAAGATTTGATGCTTTTGAACTGTGGTGTTGGAGAAGACTCTTGAGAGTCCTTTGGACTGCAAGGAGATCCAATCAGTCCATCCTAACGGAGATCAGTCCTAGGTATTCATTGGAAGGACTGATGTTGAAGCTGAAACTCCAATACTTTGGCCACCTGATGCGAAGAGCTGACTCACTGGAAAAGACCCTGATGCTGGGAAAGATTGAAGGCAGGAGGAGAAGGGGACGACAGAGGATGAGATGGTTGGATGGCATCACCGACTCAATGGACATGGGTTTGGGTAGACTCTGGCAGTTGGTGATAGACAGGGAGGCCTGGCGTGCTGTGGTCATGGGGTTGCAAAGAGTCGGACACGACTGAGCAACTGAACTGAATACTGTATCCTAATCAACCTTATATGTAATATAATATACTCTTAGTCAGGGATTAAAAGAGAAAAACTGAAATTATTAATGTAGAAAAGGCAAACATCCATACCTGGAAAGGTCAGATTTTTTTTTTATTTCCAGTTTCATTTTATTTCACACATAAAATGTGATGACTGTGACACAAAAGGCTTGTTTTCATTACTTATTATGCACCTTCATAACTCATTCTCATAAATCCTATTATCTTCTCTACAAAGAAAATACTATATGGAGATAACTAGAATAACTGATGGTATTTCAACCACTTTTGGGATCTGCTTTTATTTTTAAAGGTCATCAGATTATTTATTTACATTAAAAATTTGTTTTATCTATTAACAATTTGAACTATGTATCCTGAATACAAATTCCATAAGTTATTCATGGAAAAGCATGAAACCTGATTTCTTACAGAGTAATTCAGAAAAATATGCAACATAAAATTCACAAAGCAAAAAACAAATAAAAACTCCCATATTTTTAGTAAGTCTGAAAGTATGATTCTAGGTTCTCTCAAATGATAACTCCCAGAAGTAATCTTGGCTGCTTTTCTTTTCACTGAAATTGACTTACTCTTTAACAAAGTTCTGAAGTTGTGCCTTAATTGATCTCTGGGTTTGGTCAAATAGGATCTAAAAGAAAAGGAACATTAAACAATTAGAAAAGTAAACAAAGAAAAAAATTTTCATGTAGTTCTATAAATATTACATCCCTCCAACAATATTCCAATTCTAATAATACCTACACTTCTTACTGAACATGGCATAAGAAATAAATATTTAAAAAAGAAACTGATTCTCAAGCCAATTTAATCTGTTAAAAAATAAAATTACTATTTACAGAGTAAATCAAATGTGTATTAATACTTAAATACAATTTTCAATCAGTTCCCTGACCAGGGACTGAAATACAATTTATTGCCTTGATTCTAACTCAGGCTTTAGAAGACAACCTAAAAGACTAATACAAATTCTACTCTATCCACCACAGGAATTTCTTATTCTAATATACTAAAACATAAGAAATGAAAACACTAGAACTTCCTTATACCTTAGACATTTCTCATTTGAGAAGACGTGTGGATTTCAATGTCTTACATTCTGAATTAAATAAATATTACAGCCCTTAATTGATTGCTAAGATTAAAGACGAGGATAAAATTTTATTTCTTAACAAAAATATTTTACACCACTTAACGGATGCCACATATATTTAACTCTACGTGTGGTAAATTTCATAAGGCTTGGCATGGAAATGTCAAGTACTTTCATAATTTATAGATATACTTCATTCAGAATTTGAAACACAGCAGATAAACAGGCAGAAAAATCACTATTCAAAACAAAAAGAAAATCCTATGTCCTTCAACTAACTAAAAACAGCATCGAAATACTTCAATCTTTATGGAATCTGGCTAGAAGCAAAAAGTATTATGTCCTTGTCTAAATGCCAAACACACGCGCACAGTATGGGTTGAGTACAGGGTTTCAAAATCTGTCGAATTCACTTTTAAAGGAAAAAAGGTTTTGTATAATGTTAATCCCAAAGTATTAAACCCAAGTTAAGCAGAAGAAATGACATAATAAAGATCAGATTGGAAGGTAACTAAATAGAAAACGGGAAATCAA
Organism: Bison bison bison; assembly: GCF_000754665.1. Taxonomy (NCBI): domain Eukaryota; kingdom Metazoa; phylum Chordata; class Mammalia; order Artiodactyla; family Bovidae; genus Bison; species Bison bison. The sequence continues at coordinate 5,930,630 of NW_011494604.1, read as the reverse complement.
CAGCCAAAACCTAATGAAACCTAAAGCTAGTTTTTTAAGATCTAAAATAGATAAACTCTGAGCCTAAGTCAGCATATTAAAAAGTAGAGACGTCACTTTGCCAACAAAGGTCCATACAGTCAAAGATACAGTTTTTTCAGTAGTCACATATGGATTTGAGAGTTGGACCATAAAGAAGTCTGAACATCAAAAAATTGATGCTTTCGAATCATGGTGCTGGAGACGACTCTTACGAGTCCCCTGGACTGCAAGGAGATCAAACCAGTTAATCTAAAGGAAATCAACTCTGAATATTCATTCGAAGGGCTGATGCTGAAGCTGATATTCCAATACTTTGACCACCTGATATGAAGAGCTGACTCATTAGAAAAGACCCTGATGCTGGGAAAGATTGAAAGGAAAAGGAGAAGAGGGCAGCAGAAGATGAGATGGTTAGATAGCATCACTGACTCAATGAACATCAATTTGAGCAAACTCTGGGACCTGCCTATTGAGAAATCTGTATGGGCAAATACCTAGGGTTGATATTGCTAGGTTTTATGTAAATGTAGCTTTAACTTTACAGTATATGGGAGCTTTTTCAATACAGATTCTGTTTCTTCAATTCTATTTTTTATTTTTTTGGTCATGCCATGAGGCTTGTGGAATCTCAGTTCCCTGACCAGGGACTGAACGCTAGTGACAGCAGTGAAAATCCTAACCAGTAGACCACAAGGGAAACCTGTTTAGTTTTCTGATATCTCCTTTTCAAAATTTCTTTTACTGAAGTATAGTTGATTTACAATGTTGTATTAGTTTTTGGTAAATTAGTTTACAAGCAGAAATTTATATATTCAGTATACACACACACACACACACACTGAACCACTCTGCTTGTAAACACACATATATATAATACATACATACAAATATATATATACACTGAATATATATATATGTATTCTTCATATTTTTTCCAGTATGGTTTATTACAGAATATTCAATGTAGCCCCTGTGCTATATATTAGTACCTTGTTGTTTATTCATTCAATATATAATAGCATCTGCTAATTCCATATTCCCAATTCTTCCATCTCCCACCTCCGTTCCCCGTTAGCAACCATAAGTCTCTTCTCTTTGTAAGTCTCATTCTGTCTGAAAGATAATTTCATTTGTGCTGTATTTTAGATTCCACATTTAACTGATATCAACTGAGCTATCAGGGAAACCCCAGTGGAATGGCAGACCACTTCAGCATTCTCGCTCTGAGAATCAGATGAACAGTATGAATAGGCAAAAAGACAGGACACTGAAAGATGAACTCCCCAGGTCGGTAGGTGACCAATATGCTACTGGAGATCAGTGGAGAAATAACTCCAGAAAGAATGAAGAGACGGAGCCAAAGCAAAAACAACACCCAGCTATGGATGTGACTGGTGGTAGAAGTTAAGTCTGATGCTGTAAAGAGCAATACTGCATAGGAACCTGGAATTTTAGGTCCATGAATCAAGGCAAACTGGAAGTGGCCAAACAGGAGATGGCAAGAGTAAACATCAACATTTTAGGAATCAGCCTACTAAACTGGACTGGAATGGTTGAATTTAACATAGATGACCATTATATCTACTATTGTGGGCAAGAATCCCTTAGAAGAAATGGAGTGGCCCTCATAGTAAACAAGAGTCTGAAATACAATACTTGGGTGCAGTCTCAAAAATGACAGAAGAATCTCTGTTCATTTCCAAGACTAACCATTCAATATTACAGTAATCTAAGTCTGTGCCCCTTCCAGTAATGCTGAAGAAGCTGAAGTTGAACAGTTCTAAGAAGGCCTACAAGACCTTCTAGAACTAACACCCCAAAAAGATGTCCTTTTCATTATAGGGGACTGGACTGCAAAAAGTAGGAAGTCAAGAGATACCGGGAGTAACAGGCAAATTTGGCCTTGGAGTACAAAACAAAGCAGGTCAAAGGCTAACTAAAAGAGTGTTGTCAAGAGAATGCGAACACCCTCTTCCAACAACACAAGAGAAGACTCTACACATGTAGAGAAGACTCTACATCACCAGATGGTCAATACTACAATCAGACTGATTATATTCTTTGCAGCCAAAGGTGGAGAAGCTCTATACAGTCAACAAAAACAAGACCAGGGGCTCACTGTGGCTCAGACCATGAACTCCTTACTGCCAAACTCAGACTGAAATTAAAGAAAGTAGGGGAAACCACTAGACCATTCAGGTATGACCTAAATCAAATCCCTTACGATTATATAGTGGAATTGACAAATAGATTCAAGGGATTAGATCTGATAGAGTGCCTGATGAACTACCGACGGAGGTTCCTGACATTGTACGGGAGGCAGTGATCAAGATCATCCCCAAGAAAAAGAAATGCAAAAGGGCCAAATGGTTGTCCGAGGAGGCGTTAGAAATAACTGAGAATAGAAAAGATGTGAAAGGCAAAGGAGAAAAAGAAAGATACACCCATTTGAATGCAGAGTTCCAAAGAACAGCAAAGAGAGATAAGAAAGCCTTCCTCAGTGATCAGTGCAAAGAAATAGAGGGAAACAGTGGAATGGGAAAGACTAGAGATCTCTTCAAGAAAATTAGAGAAAACAAGAGAACATTTCATGCAACGATGGGCACAATAAAGGACAGAAATGGTATGGAACTAACAGAAGCAGGAAATACTAAGAAGAGGTGGCAAGAATACACAGAAGAACGATACCAAAAAAATCTTCATGACCCAGATAACCACGACGGTGTGATCACTCACCTAGAGCCAGACATCCTGGAATGTGAAGTCAAGTGGGCCTTAGGAA
>NW_011494604.1:5925142-5927509 GCF_000754665.1 Bison bison bison | reverse complement strand
ATCTCACACGCTAGCAAAGTAATGCTCAAAATTCTCCAAGCCAGGCTTCAACAGTAGGTGAACCATGAACTTCCAGATGTTCAAGCTGGATTTAGAGAAGGCAGAGGAACCAGAGATCAAATTGCCAACATCCGCTGGATCATCAAAAAAGCAACAGAGTTCCAGAAAAACATTTATTTCTGCTTTATTGACTATGCCAAAACCTTAGACTGTGTGGATTCCAAAGAACTGTGGAAAATTCTGAAAGAGATGGGAAGACCAGGCCACCTGACCTGCCTCCTGAGAAATCTATATGCAGGTCAGGAAGCAACAGTCAGAACTGGCCATGGAACAACAGACTGGTTCCAAATAGGAAAAGGAGTACTTCAAGGCTGTATATTGTCACCCTGCTAATTTAACTTATATGCAGAGTACATCATGAGAAACACTGGGCTGGATGAAACACAAGCTGGAATCAAGGTTGCCAGGAGAAATATCAATAATCTCAGATATGCAGATGACACTACCCTTATGGCAGAAAGTGAACTAAAAAGCCTCTTGATGAAAGTGAAAGAGGAGTGAAAAAGTTGGCTTAAAACTCAACATTCAGAAAACTAAGATCATGGCATCCAGTCCCATCACTTCATGGCAAATAGAGGGGAAACAGTGGCAACAGTGACAGACCTTATTTCTGGGGGCTCCAAAATCACTGCAGATGGTGACTGCAACCATGAAATTAAAAGACGCTTACTCCTTGGAAGAAAAGTTATGACCAACCTAGACAACATATTAAAAAGCTGAGACATTAGTTTGCCAACAAAGGCTATGGTTTTTCCAGTAGTCATCTATGGATGTGAGAGTTGGACTATAAAGAAAGCTGAGCACTGAAGCATTGATGCTTTTGAACTGTGGTATTGGAGAAGACTCTTGAGAGTCCCTCACACAGCAAGGAGATCCAACCAGTCTATCCTAAAGGAAATCAGTCCTGAATATTTATTGGAAGGACTGATGCTGAAGCTGAAACTCCAATACTTTGGCCACCTGATGTGAAGAACTGACTGATTTGAAAAGACCCTAATGCTGGGAAATACTGAAGGCGGGAGGAGAAGGGGATGACAGAGGATGAGATGGTTGGATGGCATCACCGACTCAATGGATATGAGTTTGAGTAAACTGTGGGAGTTGGTGATGGACAAGGAGGCCTGTCATGTTGCAGTCCACGGGGTCGCAGAGTCAGACACAACCGAGTGACTGAACTATACAGAACTGAACTGGGAGACAGTGAAGGACAGGGAAGTCAGGAGTGCAACAGTCCATGGCGTCGCAAAGAGTTGGACATGACTGGGGGAAGGCGCCAAGATGGCGGAGGAGTAGGACGGGGAAAACACTTTCTCCCCCACAAATTCATCAAAAGAGCATTTAAACGTCGAGTAAATTCCACAAAACAACTTCTGAATGCCGGCAGAGGACATCAGGCACCCAGAAAAGCAACCCAACTCCTCGAAAGGAGGTAGGAAAAAATATTAAAGACAATAAAAGAGACAAAAAAGGGAGGGATGGAGTTCCGTCCCGGGAAGGGAGTCTTAAAAAGAGAGAAGTTTCCAAACACCAGGAAACCTTCTCACTGCCGAATCCGTGCCGAGCTTTGGAAGCACAGAGGACAACATAACAGGGAGAAAAAATAAATAAACAATTAAAACTCGCAGATTGCGAGCCCTACGGTAACTCCTCCAGCGGAGAAGCAGCGCAGACGCCTGCATCCGCCATTAGCAAGCGGGGGCTGGGCAGGGAGGCGCGGCGCGGGCTGCATCGCTGAGAGTAAGAATCTGGCCTGAATACCCTGAGCACTATCTGAGCGAAATAATTTGGGCTAGCAAACCAGACTGTGGGATATCTACCATGCGAAAAGCCAGCCCTAACCTAAGACACCGCCAGCCCACGCACGGAACAAAGGACTAAACAGAGGTAGCCGGCTGCAAACCTTCCCCCTCTGGTGACAGGCAGCCAGAGCCGGAAGGGGGCAATCGCAGCCCCAGAGAGACATTATCTATAAAACTGGCTTCTTTGCTAACTAAAACTTATTGGGGGTCTGGACGGTCAACATCTGCCTGAGAAGGTGCGCCGGTTTTACACCCAGATAACCAAGTGGCGGGGAGGCGATAAGTCGCAGCATTGGCACTCGCCAAACACCTCATCACCTGAGCTGCTCGGACCTGGGAAGAGCACAAAACGCAGCCCCAACTGAGTCTGCGCCTCTGAGGACTACCTGAGTGCCTGAACCTGAGCGGCTTGGACCTGGGAGGTGCATGCAACCCAGGGCCAGCCTCGGATTGTTCCCGGCGGAACAACCTAGAGCCTGAGCAGTGTGGGCAGGGAGGCTACACGCGC
>NW_011494604.1:5923670-5924136 GCF_000754665.1 Bison bison bison | reverse complement strand
AGCAGCAAGGGAAAAACAACAAATAACACACAAGGGAATTCCCATAAGGATAACAGCTGATCTTTCAATAGAAACTCTTCAAGCCAGGAGGGAATGGCAAGACATACTTAAAATGATGAAAGAAAATAACCTACAGCCCAGATTATTGTACCCAGCAAGGATCTCATTCAAGTATGAAGGAGAAATCAAAAGCTTTTCAGACAAGCAAAAGCTGAGAGAATTCTGCACCACCAAACCAGCTCTCCAACAAATACTAAAGGATATTCTCTAGACAGGAAACACAAAAATAGTATAAACTCGAACCCAAAACAATAAAGTAAATGGCGATGGGATCATACTTATTAGTAATTACCTTAAACGTAAATGGGTTGAATGCCCCAACCAAAAGACAAAGACTGGCTGAATGGATACAAAAACAAGACCCCTACATATGTTGTCTATAAGAGACCCACCTCAAAACAGGGGA
>NW_011494604.1:5922367-5923570 GCF_000754665.1 Bison bison bison | reverse complement strand
GGAGAACCGCAGTATGTAAGACAAATCCTAACAAGTATGAAAGGAGAAATTAACAATAACACAATAATAGTGGGAGACTTTAATACCCCACTCACACTTATGGATAGATCAACTAAACAGAAAATTAACAAGGAAAAAAAAAAAACAAAAAAACATGTATCTATAAAGCTCACTAAAGCAAAGCACAGTAAAATGAGGTATGGCAATAAAAGGCGTTAAATTTATCAAATAAAAAAAATAAAGTGCTGAAAAATTAAAGCTGTCAAAAAAAAAACAAAGTAGGGGCAGTATTCTTTAACAATGACAATATCATAAAAAACAAAGAAAGGCTGTAAAAGTGTTCCAGATTAAAAGAGACTTCATCAACATGACAATGAAATGCAATATCTGATCCTGGACTAGATCTTGTACTAGAAGGAAAAAGTGCTAAAAAGGACACTGAGGGTCAGTTAACAGTATTAGAATACAGACAGTAGATTTAATAAAAGTATTTTATCCATGTTAAATCACTGAAGTTGACAACTGTACTATTACAGTTATTAACCGAATATCCCTATTCTTAGGAAATTCAGAAATATGTACTGAAGTATGTGGGATACTTCATGGGAATAAAAACCATGATACCTGCAGCAGGCCTTCCAAGAGTTTAGAAAAAAACTTTTTGGGTGGGGAGCAGACAAATAATAAAGAAATGGGGTGAAATGATAAGAACAAGTGAAAAATCTGGGCAGAGGTTATATGGATATTATTTGTATTATTTTTGGAACTTTTCTTTAAGCTTGACATTAAAAATTAAAAATGTGCAAAAAAAAAAAATAACTAGAGTTTGTAGATATCATTATCAGTCTGGAGAATTCAGTAAGAAATATGCAGATGTCATGACACTGATAAGGAATAGAATGTATTTGTATCTACAAACTGAAATAAAAAAAAAAAAAAAAGAAAATACTTGTTGCGTAAAGAAAAATCTTGTATAAGCTATAAATTTATTTAATTTTTTTTAAAAAAGAGACTGCTTACTACATATACAGTGAGCTGGCTGGGCCCTAGTGTCTGGGAAGGGAGTCTTATGTTCAGGGGACTGTTAACATGGACACATAGGAAGGGGGTCATTTATCCTCTCACCAAACTGGACATTCTTGACCTTGATGGTTAGAGATGTAAAAAAAAAAATAAAAATTAAAAAAAAAAAAAAAAAAAAAA
>NW_011494604.1:5917586-5922267 GCF_000754665.1 Bison bison bison | reverse complement strand
AAAAAGAGTTGGACATGACTTAATGACTAAGCAAAAACAACAACAGCCAAAGTGATCAGAAAAATAGAAGACACAATGTTCTACAATAAGCAGAGAAAAGACTTCACCACAGACCCTATGGGTATTCAGAAAGGATAATCAGGGGATTTGTGGACAACTTTATGCTAATGAATTCAATAGATGAGATGGGTAAATTCTTTGAAAGACAAAAACTAATGAAACTCAACTGTTTTCTTAGGTCAGTTTCCCAAGGTACTAGAAATAAAAGTAAAAATAAACAAATGAGACCTAATCAAATTCATAAGCTTTTGAACAGCAAAGAAATCATGAACAAAATGAAAAAACCTACAGATTGGGAGAAAAAAATTTGCAAACGATGTGCCCTACAAGGGCTTAATTTCCAAAATATACAAACATCTGACACAACTCAGTAATGACCAAAAAACAACCCAAGCAAAAAATGGGTAGAAGACCTAAACAGACATCTTTTCAAAGAAAACATACAGATAGCCAACAGGTACCTGAAAAGAGGCTCGGCACTGATAATTCCTGGAGAAATGCAAATCAAAACTACAGTGAGATCTCACCTCACACCAGTCAGAATGGCCATCATTAAAAAGTATACAAATAATAAATGCTGGAGAAGGTGTGGAAAAAAGGGAAACCTCCTGACACTGTTGGCAGAAAAATAAATTAGTATAGTCACTATGGAGAAAAGCATGGAGAGTCCTTAAAAAACTAAAAATAGAGCTGCCATATGATCCAGCAATCCCACTCCTGGGCATATTTCCAGAAAAAAACTCTAATTTGAAAAGATATGCATCCCAATATTCACAGTAACACTATCTACAATAGTGAAGACATGGAAGCAACCTAAATGTTCATCAACAGATGGATGGATAAAAATTCTCAGACATAAAAAGAATGAAATAATGTCATTAGCTGCAACTTGAATGCCCTTAGAAATCAGTATACTAAGTCAGAGAAAGACATATATGATATCATTTATTCAGTTCAGTTCAGGTCAGTCGCTCAGTTGCGTCTGACTCTTTGCGACCCCATGGACTGCAGCACGCCAGGCTTTCCTGTCTATCACCAATTCCCAGAGCTTACTCAAACTCATGTCCATTGAGTCAGTGATGCCATCCAACCATCTTATCCTCTGTCATCCCCTTCTTCATCCACCTTAAACTTAGGTCCATAACAAAATCTGTATGCAAATATTTATAGCAGTTTCATTCTTAATTGCCAAAAATTGGGCACAACCCAAATTTCCTTGGAGAAACAAACTATGGTATATCTATACAATATCTATATCATCAAGAAAAAGAAAGAACTATTAATAACTGCAATCACATAGATGAATCTCAATGCATTTTGATAAGTAAAATAAGTCATATTCAAAAAGCTACAAGCTAAATGAATCCATTTATATGACATTTCAGAAAAGGCAGAACTATAAACAGTTTCCAATGATGGGGAAGGGAGGGAAGGTTGACTAACAATGGTTAATAAGAGTATTTCTAGAATTAATGAATGGAGAAGGAAATGGCAACCCACTCCAGTAGTCTTGCCTAGAGAATCCTGTGGACAGAGGAGCCTGGTGGGCTGCTGTCCTTAGCATCACACAGATTCAGACATGAGTGCAGTGACTTAGCATGCATGCATGCATTGAAGAAGGAAATGGCAACCCACTTCAGTATTCTTGCCTGGAGAATCCGAGGGACAGAGGAGCCTGGTGGGCTGCCATCTATGGGGTCACATAGTCAGACACGACTGAAGCAACTTAGCAGCAGCAGCAGCAGAATTAATGAAACTGTATCTTGATAGAGGTATGGAGACCCGACTGTATGCATTTGTTAAAACTCATAAAACTATACACCACAAGGAATCAATTTTGTTACAACTGAATTTGAAAATAACTTTAATACCCACTAGGTCCACCCATATTGTCACAAATGACAAGGTTTCATTCTTATTTATGGCTGGGTAATATTCCTGTATATACACTATACACATAGTAGATATACCACATCTTCTTTATCCATTCACCTGTTGACAGGCACTTAGATTGCTTCCGTATCTTGCCTACTGTGAATACAACTGCAATGATCATAGGGGTTGCTTATATTTTTTCTAATTAGTATTTTTGTTTTCTTTGATTAAATACCCAAGAATGAACCTGGTGGACCATACTGTAGTTCCACTGTTAGTTTTTTTAGAAATTTCCTTACTGTTTTCCACAGTGGCTATACCAATTCATATTCCCATCAATAGCACACAAGGATTCACTCATCTCTACATCCTCACAAAAGCTTGTTACTTAGTTATCTTTCTGATAAAAGCCATTCTGACAAGTGTGATGTAATATCTCACTGTGGTTTTGATTTGCATTTCCCTGATACCTCAGCGGTGGTGAGCATCTTATCATGTGCCCGGTGGTCATTTGCATCTCTTCTCTGGAAAAGTGTCTATTTAGGTCCTCTGACCTTTTTTTTTTTTTAATTGGGGTATGGTTTTGGGGGTTTTTTATGTTGAGGTATAGGAGTTCCTTGAATATTGGGGGTATCAATCCCTTGTTGCATATAACATTTGCAAATATCTTCTCTCATTCACCACGGTGCTTTCTCATTTTGTCAATGGTTTCTTTTACTATATAAAAGCTTTTTTAGTCCAATTTGGGCTTCCCTGGTGGCTCAGATGGTAAAGAATCTGCCTGCAGTGCAGGGGACCTGGGTTTGACCCCTGGGTTGGGAAGATCCCCTTGAGAAGGGCATGGCAACACAATCCAGTATTCTTGCCTGGAAAATTTCATGAACAGAGGACCCTGGAAGCCCATGGGATTCCAAAGAGTCAAACACACCTGAGCAACTAACACTAGTTTGATGTAGTCCTATTAGTTTATTTTTGCTTTTATTTCCCTTGTCTGCAGAGACAGCCAAAAAGAAATACTGCTAAGACAGATGTCAAAGAGCATACTGCCTGTATTTTCTTCTATAAGTTTTATGGTTTCAGGTCTTACATTTAAATATTCAATCCATTTTTTTACTTTATTTTTGTATATTATGTGAGAATACAGTCAATTGATTCTTTTGTATACAGCTGCCCAGTTTTCCTAACACCATCCATTAAAAAGGCTGTCTTCTCCCCATTGTGTATTCTTGCCTCCTCTGCCAGAGTAATTGCCCGTATAAATGTGGGTTCATTTCTGGACTCTCAACTCTGATCCCTTGATCTATGTGCCTGTTTTCGTGTCGTTGACATACTGTTTTGATTACTGTAGCTTTGTAGTATAGTTTGAAATGTAGGTGTGTGACACCTCTAGCTTTCTTCTTCAGATTGTTTTGGTTATTTGGGGTCTTTTGCACTTGATACAAATTTTAGAATTTTTTTTTCTAGTTCTGTGAAAAATGTCTTTGGGATTTTGATAAGGATTATACTGTATCTCTAGACTGCCTCTGGTAGTGTGGTTATGTTTAATATATTAATTCTTCCAATCCATGAGCCTGTTTATGTCACTTTTATTTGATCAGTGATTTTTTGATCACTGTCAAAATTATCATTGATAGTTTTCCAAGTAGAAGTCTTTTACTTCCTTAGATTTATTCCCACATATTTTATTTTTTTTGATTCAATTCTAAAAGGGATTACTTCAATGTTAGTACACAGAAACACAACAGATTTCTGCATATTAATTTTGTATCCTGCAACTTTACTGAATTCATTGACAAGTTCCAGTAGTTTCTGGTGGCACCTTTAGGATTTTCTATACACAGTATCATATGGCATCTGCAAACATTGACAGTTTAACACCTTCCTTTCCAGTATGGATTCCATTTATTTTTCCTGTCTGACTGTCATGTCTAGGACTCCCAATATTTGCCATTTGCTACAAAATGCATGGACCTAGAGGGTATTATGCTATGTAAAATAAGTCAGACAGAGAAAGAAAAATATATGATTTCATTTATACATGGAATCTAAAAAACAAAACAAACGAACAAACTTAACTAAAGAGAAACTACAGAAAACACTACTAAAACTAATAAGTGACTTTAACAAAGTTGTAGAAATAAAGTCAATGTACAAGAAACAGTGCTATTTCTGTACATCAGCAATGACCAACTGCAAATTGAACTTTCCAAAAATATCACCTACAATAGCACCAAAAAATAGGAAATGCTTAGGGACAAACTTGACAAAAGGTATGCATGACTTAACGCTGTCAAGAGAAATGAAATAAAACCTAAATAAATGGAGTAATACACTGTGTTCATGGATTAGAAAATTCATTATTAGTTAGATGACAATTCTCACCAAGTTAATCTCTAGATTCGATGAAATCTCACTCCAAATCCCAGTAAGGCATTTTACAGAAGTTTAATACTTGACTCTAAAATATATATGGAAATGGGATTTTCCTTGTGCTTCATGATTCCATTGTAGGAGATGGGTTCAATCCCTGGTTGGGGAACTAAGATCATGTGTGTCATGTGATGTGGCCAAAAACAATTTTTTTTCTTTATTTAAAAAGTGTGTATCGAAATATAAAGGACCTACAATAGCCAAGGCTATAGTTTTTCCAGTAGTCATGTATGAATGTGAGAGTTGGACTATGAAGAAAGCTGAGCGCCAAAGAATTGATGCTTTTGAACTGTGGTGTTGGAGAAGACTCTTGAGA
>NW_011494604.1:5903317-5917486 GCF_000754665.1 Bison bison bison | reverse complement strand
GACAGGTTGGAGAAGACTCTTGAGAGTCCCTTGGACTGCAAGGAGATCCAACCAGTCCATCCTAAAGGAGATCAGTCCTGGGTGTTCACTGGAAGGACTGATGCTAAAGCTGAAACTCCAGTACCTCAGCCACCTCATGCGAAGAGTTGACTCATTGGAAAAGACTCTGATGCTGGGAGGGATTGAGGGCAGGAGGAGAAGGGGACGACAGAGGATGAGATGGCTGGATGGCATCACTGACTCAATGGACGGGAGTTTGAGTGAACTCCGGGAGTTGGTGATGGACAGGGAGGCCTGGCATGCTGCAATTCATGGGGTCGCAAAGAGTCAGACACGACTGAGCGACTGAACTGAACTGAACAATAGCCAAACTAATTTTGAAAAGAAATTGAACCAAGTTGGAATACTTATCCTATCTGATTTTAAGACTCATTATTGAAACCTACAGTAATCAAGGCATTTGCAGTATTAAAAATAGGCAAAAGTAAGATCAATAAAACAAAAGAGTCCAGAAATGATCCATACAAATGGGTCAACTTCTGTTTTTAACAAAAGACGCCAATAAGGAAAAGATAATTTTTTGAGGAAATGATGCTAGAACAAAAACTGGACAGCCTTATGATCAAAAATGAACCTTAACTCTTACCATGCAACATGTATAAAAATTACCTCATGATGGATCACAAATCTAAACTAAATACAGAGTAAATCTTAGTAAACTTTGGTTAGGAAAACATTTAATAGTACACAACAAAGAAAATTATAGAAGAAAAAAATCAATAAATTAACTTCATCAAAATTAAAAACTATTGTTCTTCAAAAGCTATAGCTACAAAAATAAAAAAGATAAGCCAAAATCTGGGAGAAAATATGTATCTTTAAGACATTTATCTGACAATAGACATACATGGAATGCAGAAAGAACTCTTATAACTAAGCAATAAGAAGATAACTCAATTTTTTTTAATGAGCTAAAGATCTGGTATTTTACCAAAGAGAACACATGGGTGGCAAATAAACACATGAAAAGATTTTTCAGATCACTGGTTATTAAAGAAACACAAATTAAAGGATGGTATGGGGAGGGAGGAGGGAGGAGGGTTCAGGATGGGGAACACATGAGAAATAAAGGAATAAAAAATTAAAAAAAAAAAATTAAAGCCATAAGACAATTAAAAAGACTACCCATACCAAGTATTGGCAATCACGTGGAACAACTAGAACTCACACACACTGCTCATATGGCATGTGTGCTAAGTTGCTTCAGTCGTGTCTGACTCTGTGCAACACTATGAACTGTAGCCCACCAGGCTCCTCTGTCCACGGGATTCTCCAGGCAAGAATACTGGAGTGGGTTGCCATGCTCTCCTCCAGGGGATCTTCCCAACCCAGGGATTGAACCTGCATCTCCTATGTCTCCTGCATTGGCAGGCGGGTTCTTTACCACTAGCACCACCTGGGAAGCCCCAAATACATGAGACCTGAGTTCAATCCCTGGATCAGGAAGATCCCTTGGAAAAGAGAATGGCTACCCACTCCAGTATTCTTGCCTGGGGAACCCCATGGACAGAGGAGCCTGATGGGCTACAGTTCATGGCATCATAAAGAACCAGACACAAATGAGCAACTAATACTTTCACTATGTTTATCTTAGAATTGGATCTTCTAGCCCCTGTGGTGAAGCCTTCAAATGACAGTTGTTTACTTGCTAAGTTGTGTCCAACTGTTTTGCGAGCCCGTGGACTGAAGCCCAAAGTCTTCTCTGTCCATGGAATTTTCCAGGCAAGAATACTAGAAAGGTTGCCATTTACTACTCCAGGGTATCTTCCTGACCCAGCAATCAAACCCACGTCTCCTGCGGCTCCTGCACTGCAGGTTCATTCTTTACTTCTGAGTCACTGGGAAAGTTTTAGCAAAGATTTCATTAAAGACTCTGAAATAAAGCCACCCAGCTAAATCTCTAAGTACCAGGCCCAGTAACAATGAGATAATGTTTGTTGTTTTAAGCCACTATATTTGGGAGGTAATCTGTTATATAGCAATAGATAACTAACATATCCATCAACAAGTGAATGGATAAAGAAACTGTGATACTTCTACACAATGCAACATTATTAAGCAATTAAAAAAAAAAAAAGGAATAGACACACAGACCATGATTGAGTCTCAAACTAATTACACAGAAAGAAATCAGACCAAAAAAAATTCCATTTACATATTAGTCTGGAAAATGCAAACTGATCAATAATGACAGCCAGCAGTGACTGACAAGGAATAAGGACATGGCAAATTGAAAAAGAGGAACTATAAAATGGCACAAGAAGATTTTTGAGGTGTAACTGTTATGTTCATTAAATTAAATGAGGTGATAATTTTATGGCAGTAATACATATGTCAACATTTATCAAATTGTACACTTTAATACACAGTTTATGTCAATTACTCCCCAGTTTAAAATATATATATATATTTCACAGAAAGAAATAGAATCTATTATTACTGTTGCTTTAAAATAACAAAACATTAACTATCTAAATTCTCCAAAATATAGCATTTAGCTAGTTTATATACATTTGGATAGAATGAGAAGTATTTCAGGCAAATGTCAACAATCTTGCCAACATATTTTTAACATCTCCATTAGAATGAAAAATATGTTGCAATGCAAGGGCAATTAAGTAAAACTCTTGCTTTCTACTTACCAATTTTAAGCTTTTCAGCTATCTAACAGCTAACTGCCCACCCCCCACAAAATGTCACAAAGAGCTGCCCCAAATTGGGCACTAATCTATACCCCACTAAGTTAGACTTCACAGCATTTCTTTTCATGTGCTAAAAGCAAAAAGCTTTAAGACTTTGCCTTGTCAATGTCCCTGGGAATTAGGTGACGAGGAAGTGTACAAGATTCTTCCCTAAAATTTCGCCCTTTACCTCATTTCCCCGTTTTCCTTGTGTACAGTTCTACTATCCTGACTAGTTGGGGGTTCTGATCCAGATCTTACCCACAGTACTCAGCAACCACCAAAAACTTTTATCTGGACTTTAAACCAAAAACAAAATTTGTTTCATCCTCAGAATCATCCTCGGAGAAGACAATCATCCTCGGAGAAGGCAATGGCACCCCACTCCAATACTCTTGCCTGGAAAATCCCATGGACAGAGGAGCCTGGTGGGCTGCAGTCCATGGGGTTGCTAAGAGTCGGGCACGACTGAGCGACTTCACTTTCACCTTTCACTTTCCTGCATTGGAGAAGGCAATGGCAACCCACTCCAGTATTCTTGCCTGGAGAATCTGGTGGGCTGCCGTCTATGGGGTCACACAGAGTCGGACACGACTGAAGTTGACTTGGCAGTAGCAGCAGAATCAAGTACATCTCAGGGCTTCTCTTCCAGGTCTACACCACAAAACCTGGGATGGTATAATAAAGTCACAGTGACAGATTCTGGCCAGGGTGGGGGTAGGGGGCTACCAACACAAAAGCTGAGATTCAGTTTCATATTTGGAAATGAATAGCATTATTCCTACCAACATATGCAAGACAAGTAATCACAGTGTCATTTGATCTGCTAGTTATAAAAAGATCTTACTAAAGTGCATAAATACCATGACTGCTTAAAACCAATGGCTTACACTCAAGTTATTCCCCATTCATGTCTGTACTAAGATAAAGCAACACTATCTCTGCGATGTTCAGGAAAGGACGAAAGCTAAAATACACTACACAGATGGCAGGCATTCTAGGAAGTTTAGCACAACACAAGAATAGGCTACACATCCATAGATAGCTTTGAACTAGTTCCAATTCTTACCATTTAGGTCCCGTTGGCCGAGAATAAAATTTTGCAAAATCTTCATGATCCATCTAAATATTACTGAGCTAACACAGCAGTCTCTTCTGATGATCCTGCGTGACATAATCATTCCTGTCCTTTTCAGAATCTATAGGCACAGGGGTATGGCTGTTGACACTGTGGATTCGCTGAATCTTTAAAGTCTCATCAGGTCTGCTTATTTCAGGCCTATAATAATCAAGAAGACTCTTCTTTGTTTTATCAGAAATAGGCCCCAAATATGCAACTGAATATCTATTATGTGTTACTGTTTTTCTACATTCTCTGCCTGTCCTAACTTATCCATTTATTAATATCTAATCTCTTCTTTCTCCCTTTCTTCATTTCTCTAATGCAATAGTTTGTCACTGGCTGGGTATGAATCAAACTCATTTGCAAAGCTAACAGAAAATACAAAGATTCAAGGTTGTTAAAGAAGGATACAACTCTTCCGCATTTTTTAACAAATTCACTAGGTGACTGTGTTACTCAAAGTGAAAGTGAAAGTCACTCAGTCCTGTCCAATTCTTTGTGACCCCATGGACTATACAGTCCATGGCATTCTCCTGGCCAGAATATTGGAGTGGGTAGCCTATCTCTTCTCCAGGGGAACTTCCCGACCCAAGAATCGAACCAGGGTCTCCTGCACTGCAGGCAGATTCTTTACCAACTAAGCTATCAGTCAAGATTGAGACAAATTGTTCTGACCAGGGGTTCTCAAATGGTTGCACAGTATCATAACCTGGGGAACTTTTAAATACTCTAATGGTGAGATAATTATAAAAACTGGTGAGACTCAGAAATATATTTTTAAAGTTCCCCAGATATGAACCAGCATTATCCACATCACTTGACTACTTGTCAGAAATGAAGAATCTTCAGAACCAGCCCAGACTTACATTATCAGAAATCTGCCTTTACCGAGATTTCCAAATGCTTGTTTGGGGGAAGCAACACACTGTTTCTCAAATTGGGCTGCACACTGGGATGACGTGTGGTGTGGAGCTTTAAAGATTACGGATAGCTGGTCTCACTCCCAGGGACTGGATTTTAACTAGTCTGGATTGTAACCCACTAGCGCTCCACTGAGAAGAATTCATCAAGGTAGTTAAATCACTAAATTACTTTTGCTAGAGCAGAAACGGGCCTCTTTTCAGTGGATGTCATGATAGATACAGTCCTCTGAAGTGGACAAAAACAGTCTTGAGAGCAAAGGTTACCACATTTTTTCTGTAGAGCTAGACAGCATTTTAGGCTTGTGGGCCATGTAGTCTGTGTCACAACTACTCATCTCTGCCATCGTATGAAAATAACCATAGACAATACAAAAACAAATGAATATGGCTATGTTCCTACAAAAATTTATATGAAAAAGGCAGAGGGGCAACAGGCTAGACTTGGCCTGCAAGCCATAGTTTGCCAACCTGTGCTCTAGAAAAGTGACTCACAAAGTTTGGAATACATCAGAATCACCTGCAAGGCTTGCTCAAACACATATTGCTGGCTTCCAGATTCAGAGTTTCTGATTTAGTAGAGCTGAATGGACTCTAAGAAGCTACCATTCTAATAAGTCCTTAGGTGTTGCTAATGCTGCTGGTCCAGGCACCACAATTTGAGAATTATACGGCAAACACATTACAAAACTCTCTTCTTCAACCACAGTGTATTTGTATATGAAAAAGTTATTAAATAAAGCAATGGCAGGAGTAAATGCTATAAGACTTCAACACAAAATATCCATTTTATACAGAAAGATTTGTACTTTAAACTTCTGCAAACACAAAATAAGAAACAAAGTTCTTTTATGATATTAGTTATAACTATATCAGATAAAGAAGCTGCTTAAAAAAGGTTACTCAATTAACAGCTAAAGCCACAATGCCTCATAAAATTGCAAAATTGCATAATACGCCAACCTGCAAGGAAAATGTCACAACTTTGCAATTTCCAAAGAAGCAAAGGAAACAGAAAATGTGCCACATTCAAATAACAGAATTAACAGATGCATTTGATGGCATGTCAGGTAAACAAAGTAATAATCACTAACCAGAAGACAATGGTATCAAAGTTTTCATTGCTGTGTGATGATTCTACATGTTAATAATTCTTGTTCAAATTAACAACAGTTAAAATTTCTGAGTTTAAGATTATCTTGGAAGAACACTTATTGGTTTTCTAAGTACCAAAACAAATTCCTAGGGATGAAATACTCAAATGTCAAAAGAAAACTTTAAAACAAAGAGGATGAATTTGGAAGCACTGTAATTCTGCATACTGATAATGCAGCCACTAAGGCAGCAAGCTGTAAATTTACATTAAGAATCCATTTAGGGCATTGAAACATGTATAATATCATATAAGAAACGAATTGCCAGTCCAGATTTGATGCAGGATACAGGAAGCTTGGGGCTGGTGCACTGGGATGACCCAGAAGGATGGAATGGGGAGGGAAGTGGGGCGGTGGTTCAGGATTGGGAACACGTGTACACCCATGGCGGATTCATGTTGACGTATGGCAAAACCAATACAATATTGTAAAGTAATTAGCCTCTAATTAAAATAAATAAATTAAAAAAAAAATAAGAATCCATCTAGAAAGTTGTGAAGATCGACTAGTGTATTATTTCACAAAGGATCTCATATATGTAAAAGGCTCCAGGTAGATATAAATTCCAAATTAAATTTCATGAAGACGATGCATGAATCTAAGCAAAACATTCCAAACATTTCATTCATCTTCAGCTTTTTGTATAGACATGAGACAATAATATCAACTCTCTGGGGACTTCCCTGGTGATCCAGTGGTTAAGACTTCCTGCTTCCAATGCAGGGGGCACGGGTTTGATCCCTGGTCAGGGAACTAAGATCCCGTATGCTGGGCAGTACAGCTTCTCCCCAACCCCCAACCCAGAATGCTAGCTGTCCAAAGGGAGAATTTTGCCTGGGTTTATGATTTAAAAGTAGAATTCAAGAAATTTAGGAGGAACAACTTTCAACTTACAGATTTGCTTGGTGCTAGTTATTGACTTTAAAAGGTGGCTTACTTAACTGGTGTTCTGTATTTTGATGGATGATCTTATTTCAAGCAATTCCTTGATATTTTTGACAACTAACATGTACCAACAATCTTTATGGACTCAAAGTGTTGTAAACAAGAGGCTGAGAATGAGTCATTAGGGACTTTCAGTGCTATAATCTGAATCCACAAAGATGTATAAATGGGTTTCATAAGTAAAGCAACTTCTCCATTTACCTGCAGGAAAGCTCTATCATTATTTCATTCAAAATCCATTCAACTTAACCCCAGAAATACATGACACTACATGTGTCAATGAAAGAAAAAAAAGAGCAATCCCACTTAATGAATGATTGTTCCTTTAAGGGATAATTTAAAGGGATGAAATGATTTAAATTCCACTTACAAGTGATAAAACAATTCCTGTCAATCAGGTGCAAAGGGTAATAAATGTTCATCTGCCTTTCATTGGTATGTCTACCTATGCAGACAAAGTCCTCATCAATGAAAATGGCCAAGAACTTGGAAAGATAATCAATTTTTAACTCTTGATCAGGAACTGCTTGAAACTATTTCACATATAAGACCTTTTTTTTTTTAAAGTTACATTCAGGGAAGCCAGCTGAAGTTTCTCATTAAAATATTTTTTAAATATATGGAGGTGCTATATACATTCAATATGTAATACCTCTCCTAACACTTTAAGTTTTATTTTAACATAATTCTATAAAAAATAAATTATTTACTAAATAGCTATTAACATAAGCTCATAAAAAAGAAATTAATATTTTTCACCAACACTCAGGACATGACACCTCATGTCCCCCACCAGTTCTCTCCAGTGTCTCACACAAACACAGCCATCCTTTTCTACTTCCGCCATGAGATGAGAACAGAAGCACCAAACTACTATATTCCCACTACCTAAAACCATCTGTTGAGCAAATGAGTAGATAGGTGCAGCATGGAAAGCCAAACTCACAAACAAAACAAAAAGGGTCACATGTTTTCATGGCATTTTATGCAACAATTCAACTTTAAACTTTCATTTGACAAATAATCAAATCAATAGTCTAAGCTCCTTATACCAACAGCAAATTAGAATTCAAAAGAGTTATCAGTAATGTTACATAAACAGAGCTCCAGAAAAACAACCAGTAGTCAAATCAACTCTAGCATGTAGTACAATATATATGACCTGCTTTGGAAAAGTCATGAGTTAGCATCTTATAAAAAATACATGAGTTAAAGAGCAACTCTAGGAAATTCTCATTCTATAAAGAATAAGGAACAATACTATTCATTTTTACAGAGAAAATAAATCACAAAAGAATCCAAATTATTTATTTTTTAAATGACTGGATAATCTAGGCCCAATCTATGTTTAATTTTACTTGGCTAAAAACACAAATGGTTACATTATTTGAAACATTTATTTAAGCCCACAAAGTTATTCATAAATCTCTATAACATCCAGCCTTTTATCCTGATACAAACTGATACACCAAGACCTAAGTGTTATGAGCTTGGCTGTAGAATGTAAAGCAGATGCCAGTTTTATTACCTTTTAGAAAGCAGTTCGTCTTACTCTATAATGCCTCCTTTCTCCTGTAATGCTATGTAATTAAAATTTCAGTGAACAGAATACTACTAAAATAAAGCATTTTAAACTAGGCTTTTCCCACATTTTTAACAAATAGCTGAGATCACATTTAAATCTTATAATAATTAACACTTTATAATTTTTGAATTTTTATAATTAAAGGTCATCTAGTGAAGTCCCTTCATTACACAGTGATAGAATATAAAACTTAGAAAAATTAAATGACTTTCCCAGGATAAGAATTACACAAGTACTAAGGAGACAACAGTAAACAAGATATGTGTCATCCCTATCTTTATCTAGTTGAAGTGAAATATATAGCATTATGATGGGGGGCGGGAAACTTCTGCCACAAATACAAAAATTCTGATTCAATATACAGAGGTCACTCCTACTGAAAACATTAAAAGTATTTGTTAACAAGAAACAAACAGGCCAGAGAGCACAGCAACTATAAACAGAAAGAAAAAAGTAAAGTCTCACAATTTCATACCTACAGCTATTAGCAGAAAATTTCTGAGATGCTTTAAAAAGGAATATGGGAATAAAACTAGAAAGACACTAGACATCTGAGTGCAGTATGAGACAGAGTGTTCTCTATATACATATATATTAATATAAGTACATATGTAAATACACACAAGTTCACCTCTATAGCCTTTAGATCTCTAGGCCAACAGAAAGATGAATAGTTTGCAAATTATCTTTCTAAAGCAACATGAATTATAGTCAAAACAGAGATCCTGAAGTTTTCAAGTACATAAAACAATAAAAGAAAAGAATATTAAATATTTTTATTTGTCTATTTGAGCACTGAACTGTCACCAATTTAACACATCTTTATCCATTTAATGACTTAAAAATAAAACAAGGGTTATCATAATCTCAGTCTCCTCAACCCTGCCATGAGTAACTCCTTCCTACCAAGGTCTTCCGAGTAGCAGCAGAAGAGATAAATATAACAAAGTGCCTACAGTCATGAAACTTAGAACAGACAATAAAGTAAGTATATATATTTAAGAACAAGATCATACACATATATGTGGTATGTGTATGTGTGTCTTTTAATGTGGCACATAAAAGATGATAAACTGATAGAACAGAATCATATGGTGGTCAAGGAAGGCTTCTTATAGAGAAAGTGACCTATTAAAGTGAGAGAGACCTACAGAAAGAGAAGAAATATCATAGAGAAACAATCACACACAGATGTGAAGGGAGAACGTTCTGCACAGAACAGATACCGAGTACAAAGGTCCTAAGGTGAGAATTACATTGGCGTGTTCAAAGAACAACAAAGGAAGGGGTCACAACCAGGCAGAGTACAGACTAGATCGGAAAGTTACCAGCAGGAGCCTCATCATACGGGGCTTGGTTAGGATTTTATTCTGAGTATAATAGGAGCCAGAGCAGCCAAGTAGCACAAATTAATTTGTATTTTTAAAAGTTCATTCTGGCTGCTGTATACAGAATGCATTGTAGAAGGGCAAGAAGAGAAGCAGAGATACAAGTTATATAATCCTAAACAAAAGGTGGTAGCCGTTTATAGTTTAGACTTGGAGGTGACAAAGGACCTGGGGTATATTTTGTTAATGTGTGCGATACAGAGTGTGAGGAGAAAAAGAAAAGTCACAGAAAAAGGTTTCAAGGATAAAAATTGTTAAGACTGTGTAATGATTTACCTACTAAAAACGTTTTCAAAATTATAGTCTTTGTGGTTGGTGTTCCAACTGTTTACTGGCTTTCACCACTATATCTATCACCCTTCCATAATCGTCTCCTCTGTGATGAGAGGAGCTAGAAATCGGTAAAGTATATTTCCCAAACTCCCTGCAAGCTAAGAGGTCAGGTTCTACAAATGGGATCTGATGTTAGATTAAGAGGCAGGAGATAAAGAGAAGCCACTTTTCTCTCTGCTTTCTGTCTGTCCTGCAACAGCCATTAGTGAGCAACTGAGCTACTCCAACTTTCAGCAGCATCAGGGACCAATCCAGGAGTGTCAGCAACAAGCAGGCAAGCTCTGACTTCTTGGCTTGGGAACAATACAGTGCAGCACACAGGGGCTCTGGTATCACGTCTACCCCGAGGCCTGCAGCCCTAAGGACAATAGATAGCTCCTTCCCATGTTGAATAATCTCTAGGTGGCATCATGGTGGCTTTTTTCTTTCTTCCAACTCTCCCAATACTTTGTAACTAAGTCACTGTATAAAAATCTTTCTATAAGTAACACCATAAAAAAAAAAAAAAAAAGAAAGAAATACCATATGTGGTTTCTATTTTCCCAAATGGATACCAACCAATATAGTAAAGGAAGAAGTATCTCTCCAGGAACCAGTTGAACAATTTCTGTTACTCATCACAATACCCTTTTACGTATTCTTATTGCAAATTCTACTATTCCCCTTTTATAGAACAGTAAACTGAAAAATGAAGTGATTTTAAAAATTGACCAAAATTATACAGCTCATAACAGTGAAGCCTAAACTGAAAGGTGTTTCTACCTAAATTCTATGTTCCTTTTACAGTATTAAAAATCAAGAAACATCGATTGCTTTTAGCAGGGGAAAAAAAACACACTATTGGAATCAGTTCAGGAAACTAGTTGCACATTAACAGCACTAGCACTAAAAAGACTAATAATCTCTATTGTCTTGAAGCAAACTATACTTTTAGCCCTGGCTTCAAACAAACCTCATTTTTAAAGACTTAATTTACTCTAACAGGATAATTTATGAAATACTCTGAACTTAAAAAAAAATAAAATAAAAAAAAATAAAAAAATAAAATACTCTGAACTTAAGATTTCTTGACAGGACAGACTTCAACATACATTTAAACTATTTCCTTGCCAAAAGTTTATCTTAATCATAACTTTTCACATATAAAACTATAAAAAGAGCAAGACAGTCTTATATAAAGCAATAATATAAGACTTACTAATTTAAAGAAAATATCAAGAATAGGACTATTACAAAGGATATTTTATTACCAAAAAAACTTATTATGTTAATTTAAAATCAGTAACTTTAAAAAAATTTTTGATTCTCATTATGTTACACTGTTTAAGCAGTCTGAGTCCAAAAGATTCCTTGAATTAAAATAAATCAAATATACCATCATTAGCATCCAAATTCAACAGAAGGCAAAAATAAAACTAATAAGGGGTCATTAGAAACAAGTTCGGAGAAGGCAATGGCACCCCACTCCAGTACTCTTGCCTGGAAAATCCCATGGATGGAGGAGCCTGGTGGGCTGCAGTCCATGGGGTCTCTAAGAGTCGGACACGACTGAGTGACTTCACTTTCACTTTTCACTTTCATGCATTGGAGAAGGAAATGGCAACCCACTCCAGTGTTCTTGCCTGGAGAATCCCAGGGAAAGGAGAGCCTGGTGGGCTGCCGTCTATGGGGTCGCACAGAGTCGGACACGACTGAAGCGACTTAGCAGCAGCAGCAGTAGAAACAAGTTGGTGTAAAATGTTAGAGCTAAAATCATAAAAGTCTTGGAGAAAAAACAAAGGGATAAATTTGAATGATCTAGGATTTAGCAACGGATTCTTGGATATGACCCCAAAAGTAAGAGGAACAGAAGAAAAAAAAAAAAGATAAATTGGATTTCATCAAAATTAAAACTTCTAGAGAAGGGCCAAGATGGCAGAGTAGAACCGTAATATGATCTCCTCTCACAAGTGCACCAAACTCACAACAATCCGTAGACCAACCATTGTTGAAAAAAAACTGAAACCTACCAGGGAAGAGTCTCTCCAACTAAAGACATAAAGACAGAACCACAATGAGACTGGTAGTAGGGGTGTGCCTGTGATATGATCAAATCTCATACCCCCCCACAAAGTAAGCAACCCATAAACTAGAGTATAATTAGATTACAGACATTCTCCTGCAAGAGTGAGAATGCTGAGCCCCACATCAAGCCCCTGGATCAAGGTCTGGCACTAGGAGGAAGAGACCCCAGAACATTGGTTTTGGAAGCCAGTGGAGTTTGACTGCAAAAGCTCCACAGGATTGGGAGAAATCAAGACTTCACTCTTAAAGAGTGCACACAAAATTTCAGGTGCATCAGGACCTAGGGCAAAAGCAGTAACTGGATAGTAGCCTGGGTCGAATCCACTGCTGATCTCTGGAGTGTCTTCTGGCGAGACAAGGTGGATGTGGCCCATCCTGGGGACACAAACACTGCTGATGAATGTACTGGAAAACACTGACCTATGGGGCCTCTCCCAGAGGGTGATATTCTGGCACAAAGACCCAGCCCCACCTAAAAGCCTGTAGTCTCCAGTGTTGGGACACCTCAGGCCAAACGAAAAAGTGAGTGGGAACATATTCCCACTGATCAGCTGACAGGCTACCTAAAGATTTCCTGAGCACAGCAGCCTCCAAACACACCCCTAGAAAGGCCCTGCCCACCAGAGGACAAATACCCAGCCCCACCACCAGAGGGTAAACACTGGCCCCTCCTGCCAGACTCCATAAGCCTATAGACCAGCCTTAACCACTAGGGGGCAGATACTAGAAGCAAAAAAATTACGGTCCTGCAGCTTGCAAGCCAAATTCACAAACACAGGCCAGACATTACCCTAGAATTACTTGGTCCCTAGTCCCTTGTGACAAGAGGGGACAAGGGGACAGTCACAAGGAGACAAGTCCCTTGTGACTGCTGGGACACACTGGACATCTCCTTTGGAGGGTCACTTTTCCATGACAAGAAACCCAATGAACGTACAACAAACAAAAATACAAACAGCAATTTAGACAAAATGAGGCAACCCACTCCAGTATTCCTGCTTAGAAATCACTGCCCCTGAAGAGAAAAAAAGAATGAAAAGAAATGAGGACTTTGGTCTTGGAAGCCAGTGGAGCTTTACTGCAAAACCTCCACAAGATTGGGAGAAACAGAGACTTCACTCTTAAAGACTGCACACAAAATCTCAGTTTAAGAGACTTCTGGGACAAGTGTGATAATATTCGCATTACAGGGGTCCCAAAGGAGAAGAGAAGGTTCTGAGAACGTATTAGAAGAGGTACTAGCCAAAACTTTCTTAATCTGGGGAAGGAAAGAGTCACCCAAGCACAGGAAGTGCAGAGACTCTCATACAGGATTAGCCCAGAGAGGAATACATTAAAACACACTGTAATCAAAATGACAAAAATTAAAGACAAGAGAGAGTATTTGAAACTGGAGCATATTATACAGAGTGAAGTAAGCCAGAAAGAAAAACACCAATACTACAGTATACTAATGAATATACAAAAAAGATCTTCATGACCAAGATAATCACAATGGTGTGATCACTCACCTAGAGCCAGACATCCTGGAATGCAAAGTCAAGTGGGCCTTAGAAAGCATCACTACAACCAAGCTAGTGGAGGTGACAGAATTCCAGTTGCTATTTCAAATCCTGAAAGATGATGCTGTGAAAGTGCTGCACTCAATATGCCAGCAAATTTGGAAAACTCAGCAGTGGCCACAGGACTGGAAAAGGTCAGTTTTCATTCCAATCCCAAAGAAAGGCAATGCCAAAGAATGCTCAAACTACCGCACAATTACACTCATCTCACACGCTAGCAAAGCAATGCTCAAAATTCTCCAAGCCAGGCTTCAACAGTAGGTGAACCATGAACTTCCAGATGTTCAAGCTGGTTTTAGAAAAGGCAGAGGAACCAGAGATCAAATTGCCAACATCCGCTGGATCATCGAAAAA
>NW_011494604.1:5902676-5903217 GCF_000754665.1 Bison bison bison | reverse complement strand
AGAACTGGCCATGGAACAACAGACTGGTTCCAAATAGGAAAAGTAGTACGTCAAGGCTGTATATTGTCACACTGCTTATTTAACTTATATGCAGAGTACATCATGAGAAACACTGGGCTGGAAGAAGCACAAGCTGGAACCAAGATTGCTGGGAGAAATATCAATAACCTCAGATATGCAGATGACATCACCCTTATGGCAAAAAGTGAAGAGGAACTAAAAAGTCTCTTAATGAAAGTAAAAGAGGAGAGTGAAAAAGTTGGCTTAAAACTCAACATTCAGAAAACTAAGATCATAGCATCTGGTCTCATCACTTCATGGGTAATACATGGGGAAACAGTGGAAACAGTGGCAGACTTTATTTTGGGGGGCTCCAAAATCACTGCAGATGGTGACTGCAGCCATGAAATTAAAAGACGCTTACTCCTTGGAAGGAAAGTTATGACCAACCTAGATAGCATATTAAAAAGCAGAGACATTACTTTGCCAGCAAAGGTCCTAGTCAAGGCTATGGTTTTTCAGTAGTCATGTATGGATGTGA
>NW_011494604.1:5902291-5902576 GCF_000754665.1 Bison bison bison | reverse complement strand
GAAAAAGCAAGAGAATTCCAGAAAAATATCTATTTCTGCTTTATTGACTATGCCAAAGCCTTTGACTGTGTGGATCCCAAAGAACTGTGGAAAATTCTTCAAGAGATGGGAATACCAGACCACCTTACCTGCCTCTTGAGAAACCTACAATGCAGGTCAGGAAGCAACAGTTAGAACTGGCCATGGAACAACAGACTGGTTCCAAATAGGAAAAGTAGTACGTCAAGGCTGTATATTGTCACACTGCTTATTTAACTTATATGCAGAGTACATCATGAGAAACAC
>NW_011494604.1:5883697-5902191 GCF_000754665.1 Bison bison bison | reverse complement strand
AATCACTGCAGATGGTGACTGCAGCCATGAAATTAAAAGACGCTTACTCCTTGGAAGGAAAGTTATGACCAACCTAGATAGCATATTAAAAAGCAGAGACATTACTTTGCCAGCAAAGGTCCTAGTCAAGGCTATGGTTTTTCTAGTAGTCATGTATGGATGTGAGAGTTGAACTGTGAAGAAAGCTGAGTGCCGAAGAATTGATGCTTTTGAACTGTGGTGTTGGAGAAGACTCTTGAGAGTCCCTTGGACTGCAAGGAGATCCAACCAGTCCATTCTGAAGGAGATCAGTCCTGGGTATTCTTTGGAAGGAATGATGCTAAAGCTGAAGCTCCAGTACTTTGGCCACCTCATGTGAATAGTTGACTCATTGGAAAAGACTCTGATGCTGAGAGTGATCACGGGCAGGAGGAGAAGGGGACGACAGAGGATGAGATGGCTGGATGGCATCACTGACTTGATAGACATGAGTTTGAGTGAACTCCGGGAGTTGGTGATGGACAGGGAGGCCTGGAATGCTGCAATTCATGGGGTCGCAAAGAGTTGGACACGACTGAGTGATTGATCTGAACTGAAATGAACGCATATTTATGGAATTTAGAAAGATGGTAACGATAACTCTGTATGCGAGACAGCAAAAGAGACATAGATGTATACAACAGTCTTATGGACTCTGTGGGAGAGGGCAAGGGTGGGATGATTTGGGAGAATGGCATGAAACATGTATAATATCATATATGAAACGAATCGCAAGT
Source organism: Bison bison bison (assembly GCF_000754665.1). Classification (NCBI taxonomy): domain Eukaryota; kingdom Metazoa; phylum Chordata; class Mammalia; order Artiodactyla; family Bovidae; genus Bison; species Bison bison. The sequence goes on along the minus strand of NW_011494604.1, from coordinate 5,901,436 downwards.
CCAGGTTCGATGCATGATACAGGATGCTCGGGGCTGGTGCACTGGAATGACCCAGAGGGATGGTAAGGGAAGGGAGGTGGGAGGGGGGGTTCAGGATGGTGAACACATGTACACCTGTGGCAGATTCATGTTGATGTATGGCAAAACCAATACAATATTGTAAAAAATAAAATAAAAGCAACAAGGAAAAGGTAACAAATAACATACAAGGGAACTCCCATAAGGCTATCAGCAAATTTTTCAGCAAAACTTAACCCACCAGAAGAGAATGATATGATATATTTAAAGCGATGAAAGAAAAAAACATACAACCAAGAATACTCTACCTAGTAAGACTTTCATTGAGGTTTGATGAAGAAGTCAAAAACTTTACAGACTAGCAAAAGCTAAAAGAATTCAGCACCACCAAAGCAGCTTTACAACAAATCCTAAGGGAACTTCCCTAGGCAGAAAAGAAAAGGCCACAACTAGAAACAAGAAAATTACAAAACAGAAAAGCTCATTGGTAAAAGCAAACACACACAAAAGGTAGGAAACAATCCAAAAACAAAGCTAATAGTAAGGTTAAAGGACAAAAGTAGTAAAAATCATTTGTATCCACAATAAGCAGTTAAGGGATACACAAAACAATCTGATGCAAAATATAATACCCAAAACAGTGATTATGAGGGAGGCAAGTACAAATGAAGTTTATCTGAAATGTGTTTGAAAATTAAAAGGTCAGCAATTTAAAACAAGCACATACAAATATAGACTCCTATATAAAAATCTCATGGTAACCACAAAACAATAATCTATAATAGATATACACACAAAGAAGAAAAAATAATCTAAATAGAACACTAAAGAGAGTTATCAAACCACAATAAAGAGAACAAAAAAGGAAAATAGGAAGAAATACCTACAAAAACAAATCCAAAAAAATTAAGAAAATAGCAATAGGAACATACATATTGGTTATCATCACCTTAAATGTAAATGAAATAAATGCTCCTACCAAAAGACAGAGACTGGCTGAATAAATACCAAAATAAGGCCTGTATACCTGCTGCCTATAAGAGACTCACCTCAGATCTAGAGACACATATGGACTGACAGTAAGTGGATGGAAAAAAGGTATTCAGTGCAACTAGAAATCAAAAGAAAAGTTGGAATAGTAATACTTGTGTCACACAAAATATACTGTCAAATAAAAACAATAGACAGAGAAAGACACTACATGATGATTAAAGGATCAACTCACAAAGAAGGTAGCACAGTTTTAAATACACAGATACCCAACATAGGAGCCCCTCAATATATAAGCCAAACGTTAAAAGACATAAAAGGAGAAACTGATGTTAATACAATAAAGTGGTGGACGTTAGCATCCCACTTACATCAATGGACAGATTAATCAGACAGAAAATCAATAAGGAAACATGGGACTTAAATGATACATTAGGCCAGATGGACTTAACTGACATTTATAGAGCATTCCATCCAAAAGCTGTGGGACACACATTCTTTTCAAGTGTACATGGAACAGTCTCCAGAATACATCACATGCTAGGACATATAGCAAGCCACAGTGAATTTAAGAAAACTGAAATTAAATCAAATATTGCTGCTATCTTTTCAAACTACAAGGCTATAAAGCTAGAAATCAACTACAAGAAAAAACTTGAAAAGATACAGACAGATGGAAGCTACAAAATATGCTACTAAGCAAGTGAAGAAATCAAAGAGGAAATTTTTAAATGTCTAAAGACTAATGCCTAAAAGAGTAAAATTACTATCCAAAACCTATGGGATACAGCAGAGGCAGTTCTAAGAGGGAAGTTCATAGCAATACAAGTTTACCTAAGGAAACAAGAAAAGTCTCAAAACTTAACCTTACATAAGAAGCAACTAGAGAAAGAACAACAAACAAAACTCAATGTTAGTAAAAGAAAATAAATCACAAAGATCAGAGCAGAAATAAATGAAATAGAGACTTCAAAAACAACAGAAAGATCAATGAAACCAAAACTTGGTTCTTTGAAAAGATAACTAATTCAACAATGAAAAGTTGAAAGCATTTCCTCTAAGATCAACAGTAAGGATGCCCATTCTCACCACTTATATTCAACACAGTTTTGGAAGTCCTTGCCATAGCAATTAGAGAAGAAAAGGAAATAAAAGCAATCCAAATTGGAAGAGAAGTAAACCTGTCACTGTTGCAAATATTTCTATGTCAACCTTTAGACAGTCTCATCAAGAATAAAAGGGAGATGACCAAATAAAGAAAATCAGAAATGAAAATGGGGAAGTTATAACCACCACCACAGAAATACAAAAGATCATCGGGAGAATACTACAAGCAACTATACACCAATTAAAAAGGACAACTAGAAGAAATGGACAAATTCTTAGAAAGGTACACTCTCACAAGACTGAACCGAGAGGAAACAGAATATACGAACAGGTCAACTACCAGTACATAAACTGAATCAGTAATTTTAAAATTCCCAGCAAATAAAAGCCAATGACAAGATGGTTTCTAAGGTGAATTCCACCAAACATTTAGAGAAGAGTTAATACCTATCCTTCTGAAACTATTCCAAGAAACTGCAAGGTAAGAAACACTCCCAGACTCATTCTATGAGGCCACCAACACCCTGATACCAAAACCAGAAAAAGGTTATCAAAAAAGAAAAGTATAGGCCAATATCACTGATGAACACAATGTAAAAATCCTCAACAAAATATGAATCCAAACTCAATCCAACAATACATTAAAAGGATGATACACCATGATCAAGTTGGATTTATTCCAAGATGTAAGGACTTTTCAATATCTGCAAATTAATGAATGTGATAACATCACATTAACAAACTGAGGAATAAAAACCATATGATCATCTCAACCAATGCAGAAAAAGCTTTTGATAAAATTCAACATCAATTTATAATAAAAACTAGTCCAAAAATAGGCATAGAGGGAACATACTTCAACATAATAAAGGCGATATATGACAAGTCCACAGCCAACATCACACTCAATGATGAAAACATGAAAGCATTTTCTATAAGATAATGAAGAAGACAAAGGATGCCCATTCTCACCACTTTTATTCAGCATAGTTTTGGAAGTCCCAGACACAGAAATTAAAGAAAAGGAAATAAAAGGAATCTGAGCTGGAAAAAAAGAAGTGAAACTGTCATGGTTTGCACATGGCATTTCTATGCTCTACACAGGAAATCTTAAAGATGCTACCAGAAAACTACTAGAGCCCATGAATGAATTCAGCAAAGTTGAAAGATACAAAATTAACGTACAGAAACTCACTGTATTTCTATACACTAACAACCAAATATCAGAAAGAGAAATTAAGAAAACAACCCCATTTACTATTGCATCAAAAAGAATGAAATATCTGGAAATAAACCAACTTAAAGATGCAAAATGAAAAGACAACCTACAGAATGGAAGAAAATATTTGCAAACATTACAAATGACAAGGGATTAATTTCCAAAATATACAAACAGCTCACAAAGCTAAGAATCAAAAAAAGAAAACAACCCAATCAATAATAAGCAGAAGACCTAAACAGGTATTTCTCCAAAGATGGCCAACAGGCACATGAAAATATTTTCAACATCACTAATTATTAGAGGAATGCAAATCAAATCATAGTATCTCAGGAACACCTCACATCAGTCAAAATGGCTATCATCAAAAAAATCCAAAAACAATAAATGCTGGGGAGAGTGTGGAGGGACAGGAACCCTCATACACTATTGGTGGGAATGTAAACTGGTGCAGCTACTATAGAGAAGTATGGAGGTGTCTTAAAAAACTAAAAACAGATTTGCCATATGACCCAGCAATCCCCTTCCTGAGCATATATCCAGAGAAAACTCTAATTTCAAAAGATACAAGCACCCCAATGTTCATAGCAGTAGTATTTACAGTAGCCAAGACATGGAAACAACCTAAATGTCCATCAACAGAGAAATAAATAAAGAAGATGTGGTGTGTAGGTATACACACACACACACACACACACACACACACACAACTACTCATAATACTAGAATACTACTCAGCCACTAAAAAGAATGAAATATAGCAACATGGATAGACCTAGAAATTACCAAGTGAAGTAAGAGAGAGAAAGACAAATATCATATGATGTCACTTATATGTGGAATCTTAAAAAAACTGATATAAATGAACTTATTTACAAAACATAAACAGACTCAAAGACACAGAAAACAAACTTTGGGCTACCAAAGGGGACAGTTGGCAGGGGGGTTGGGGGGTGTAGTTGAAGATAAATTAGGAGTTTGGGATTACCATATATACCTTATTACATATAAAACTGGAGCAGGAAATGGCAACCCACTCCAATATTCTTGCCTGGAGAATTCCATGGACAGAGGAACCTGGTGGGCTACAGTTCATGGGGTCGCAAAGAGCTGGACACGACTGAGTGACTAACACATATAAAATAGGTAAATAACAAGGACCTGCTGTATAGCACAGGGAACCATATTCAATACCTTGTAATAACCTATAATAGAAAGAAATCTGAAAAAGAATATATATATATATATGTATAACTGAATTACTTTGTTAAACACTTGAAACTAACATAACATTGTGAACTCACTGTACTTCAATAAAACAATTAAAACTTTAATGCATCAAAGGACATTTATCAAGAAAGTAAAAAAACAACTTACAGAATAGGAAAAATTATTTACATATCATACATCTGATGAGGATTTAATATCTACAATATACAAAAAATTCAATTTAAATAAATTTTAAAATGGGCAAATTACTTAAGCGGACAACAATGGTAACAATGGCATAAGGAAATACACAAATGGTCAATAAACACATGAAAAGATGCTTAACCACGTTAGTCAAGCAAGAAATGCAAATCAAAGCCGCAATAAGATACCAATTCACACCTACTACAATGGCTATAACAAAACGGAAGGAAGGAAGGAAGGAAGGTAGATAGATAGGTAGGTAGATAGATAACAAGTGTTGACCCAGATGTAAAAACTGGAACACTCATACATTGCTAGTAGGGATGTAAATGGGAATGTAAAATGTTGTAGCCTCTGTGGAAATCAGTTTGATGTTTTCCCAAAAAGATAAACATAGAATTACTTATGACCCAGCAATTCTACATCTAGATACGTAACCAAAAGAACTGACAGCAGAAACTGAAGAAGATACTTTTACATGATAATTTTGGTATAAATAAAATTTGAACCACAATTAAAATATTATCAGATCAATTCATCCTTAATATGTTGTCCCCCCCCAAAAAAACAAGAAAATCAAATTAACTAAAAACCAGAAAGTAGCAGAATTTACAAAGAATTTAAGTATTGATATTCCCCTCTCACAAACAGTTAAATTTTGAAACACTGAATAATTATACGTCATACATATTAGATTTTTTAAAAATTATAAAAAATATATAGCTTACAAAGTACCATATTTTCAGTAAACTTTTATAAAATGTATAAAGGCATTTCATCACATTCCAAAAGTAATATATATCCCTCATTCTTAAAGATCTGTCCTCATATCTTAAACACACACATAAATAGCTCAAAGAATACAACAGTCTTTAATATTAGCAACTTATTAGACACAGGGGATATATTTGTAATTAAAAGAAATAGCCAAATTTAGAATGATGACTTGTACATCTGTCTTTCTTCTTGAAATAACTGCTTAACAATTTACAAAGGCACAACTTAAAGAGAAAAAACTAACTTTTATGAGTGTGCACTTCATTGAAATTAAAGTTCACTATTACAGGATGGGAAATAATACACATGTATAGTTCCATCTTTTCTCTCTCACACACACATGCATTTTAGATCCACCCAACTAAAAAGTTGTTAATAAATCAAAGTCTGTGAATTTCAACTTACGTAATTCCATAAAATATTGCCACCAAAGAAAAGTAATAAAGCATTAGCATGGCCATAATAACCCCTACTTACTAACACTTACTGTGTGAAAATTTATCATTTCTTGAAGACTGTCGGAAAATTTGGTCAAACTTGTCTGAGAAAGAAATCAAAAGAAAACCAAGTTATTTAAGAGCTACTAATATATGCTAGAAAAACATAATTTCAGCATTTGTGACAGAAAGATCAAGTTACAGTGTAAACAGTAACATTTATTTCTCACTAGGACAATCTCACTACTTCTCAGACATGGTCTGCATAGAAGTCTACAGGTAGTAACATGAAACTCAAGAACAGTCAAAGAATTAAACTGTCTATCAATATTATTATACTAACTAATTGAAATGGCATATATAAACCTAAAAGTTAAAAGTGAGTGTATTAAGACTGTGTGCATTTAGGTATCTATGAATCACATAATTATCAAATTACATCATTTTTTTCACTAGCTATTATTCCTCATAAAAGAAACATTATAATACCACATAATATAGCAGGGGGTCTAAGCTAACATAGCTAGTTGACCAGAACTTTCCTATGCAGCCCCCCAAATGTACAGTTAGATACTAGTCTTAAGTTAATGTTCTCTGCTTGCACTAATAAACTTGATCCTACCCTACCTGCTCAGGTGCCCTTCTAGATGCTTCAGCTCATCTATCAGCAAGTACAGTAAACAGACATTTACAACATAGATCAACCATCACCTTCTAACTGTCTTAGAACACAGGATTATATAAGATAGCACCAATAGGTGTTAGCTTTTCCACTTCTGATTTTAAGGACCACCACTATTATTAATAAGGTACATAAATATAGTTATTTAATAACATGTTGCATTGATCATTGTAACTAAGTTTAATAATACTAACCTCAACTACAGCATCATTACTAGAATACTGTGCCAGGTCTCGAATCCCATTCATGAACTGTTTATTTGCAACACAAAAGGCTTTTCCAGTATCAATCATTGCAATACAGAGTTTCACAAGCTGAAAAAGAAACACATTATATAACTGAAAAAAATTTTTAATTAATTGAACAAGTATTATCAATAACCACATGAGTTTGCCTAGTTAAGATTACAGTTCATCAATAAATCGAAACTAAACAAAAAGTGTTCTTTTTTTCCCTTTGGCTTATAAAGTAAATCATAAGAGAGCTGTATCAAAAAACAAAAGATGACCTTTCAGGATGCAGAGAGTGTCTTATAACACCAACCACCAATCAAGTTAATTTTTAATTTTATCAAGTTAAATTCAACACTGTAACTTAACTCCACAAAAATGTATTAAGCATCTCTTGGAAAGAATAAAAGGAAACTTAGGCAGAGCAAGCAGTTTGACAAAAGATTTTTTGAAAACACAACTGTATATGGTGGAGGAAAGGGAAGTAAACGGGTACGGTGGGTGAGTCATGCTGGTCCTTTTAGTATCAGACTATCAGAGCAGAATTGATTAATCAACTGTATTTCTCCAATGCCTACCTTTCTAGGCACTATACTAAATCTTAGAACTGGGCTTCTCCTTTTCCCCATTCCCTCTTTTTATCTTTCCCTTTTTAATCTTTCTCTTTTTCCTGTCCATTCCGTTTCTTTTTCTAGCCCTTCTTTTTTATTTCACACAAAACATTTTCTTTAAGCAAACAATATCTTGGGTGAAAGTTAAACATAATAAAGATGAAAGTGGAGCTGATCTAGAAGGAAGGGTAATGACAGCATGGGAAGTGGGGTCACCAAGAAGAGGATAAACAGCTCAGGAAAACTTTAGAAGACAACACAAGGATCTCGGGAGTATAATTTAAAACTGTTACCCTGGAATCTGGAGCAACGTTAAATAAAAAAAAAATCTCTGTTCTAATATGGAAAAAAATCTATTTCTGTTTTATTGAATATGCTAAGGCCTTTGACTGTGTGGATCACAACAAACTGGAAAATCCTTCAAGAGACAGGAATACCAGACCACCTTACCTGCCTTGTGAGAAATCTGTATGCAGGTCAAGAAGCAACAGTGAAAACTGGACATGGAACAACGGACTGGTTCCAAATTGGGAAAGGAGTATGTCAAGGCTGTATATTGTCACCCTGCTTATTTAACTTCTATGCAGAGTACATCATGAGAAACGCTGGGCTGGATGAAGCACAAGCTGGAATCAAGAATGCCAGGAGAAATATCAATAGCCTCAGATATGCAGATGACACCACCATTATGGCAGAAAGCAAAGAGGAATTAAAGAGCCTCTTGATGAAAGTAAAAGAGGAGACTGAAAAAGCCGGCTTAAAACTCAACATTCAAAAAACGAAGATCATGGCATCCGGTCCCATCACTTCCTGGCAAACAGATGGGGAAACAATGGAAACAGTGACAGACTTTATTTTTTTGGGCTCCAAAATCGCTGCAGATGGTGACTGCAGTCATGAAATTCAAAGGCACCTGGCTCCTTGGAAGAAAAGCTATGACAAACCTAGACAGCGTATTAAAAGGCAGAGACGTTACTTTGCTGACAAAGGTCCATATAGTCCAAAGCTATGGCTTTTCCAGTAGTCATGTATGGATGTGAGAGTTGGACCATAAAGAAGGCTCAGTTTCAAAGAGCTGATGCTTTTCAATTATGGTGTTGGAGAAGACTTGAAACTCCCTTGGACTGCAAGGAGATCAAACCAGTCAATCCTAAAGGAAACCAACCCTGAATATTCACTGGAAGGACTCATGCTGAAGCTGAAACTCCAATACTTTGGCCACCTGATGTAAAGAGCTGACTCATTAGAAAAGACCCTGATGCTGAGAAAGACTGAAGGTAGGAGAAGGGGAAGACAGAGGATGAGATGGCTGGATGGCATCATCGACTCAATGAACATGAGTCTGAGCAAGCTGCGGGCGACGGTGAAGGACAGCGAACCCTGGTGTATTGCAGGCCATGGGGTCACAAAGAATCAGACACGACTGAGCAACTGAACAACAACAAAATCCTAACCATTAGAAAAACAGGTAAATTCTATTTAGCACAAACACAACTGCTATGCTCATCAAAACTATGCAAAAGAGAATAAAGGAAGAACATCTGACCAGGACTATGGAGTTCAAAGAAGGATTCCTGCAAAAGGAAACACTTGAGAAAAGCCCTGAAGACCAACAGGAATTAGTCAATCAGATAAGGGTAATAAGACACTACTTTAGGAAAAGCATGAGCTAACCCTGAAGCTTACAAGGCAGGGTAAACCAGAAGCACTAAGGAGCTTGCTGCTAAGCCACTTCAGTCGTGTCCGACTCTGTGCGACCCCATAGACGGCAGCCCAGCAGGCTTCCCTGTCCCTGTGATTCTCCAGGCAAGAACCTGGAGTGGGTTGCCATTTCCTTCTCCAGTGCATGAAAGTGAAATGTGACAGTGAAGTCGCTCAGTCATGTCCTACTCTTAGCGACCCCATGGACTGCAGCCTACCATGCTCCTCTGTCCGTGGGAGTTTCCAGGCAAGAGTACTGGAGTGGGGTGCCATTGCCTTCTCCACTAAGGAGCTTAGTTCAGTGCAAAAATGTACACAAGGGCCAGATCAGGAAAAACATTGTGGGCAAAGCAAAGGTGTTCACATAATATATGAAAAGAAATGGGAAACAATAAAGACACCCTACATCTTAGAAGCATGGCTTAGGGCATCTCTCTGGCAAACAGAGGATGATGGCTTTATATTAGAAAAGAGGACAATTTAAAGATGTAGAGAGGGAAAAGAGAGAGGTGATTAAAGCAAAGTCTTTCTCAAAGAAGTTAAGTCTGGAAGTGCATAGGAAAAGGGGTGCTTTTATCACTCAAATGTGTGTGTGTGTGGAATGGATTAAGGACAGATTCTGTTAAGTTTCCAGATTAAAAGCAAGAAATAAAATGTTCCCATCAAAAGGAAGACACAAGTTCCTCTACTAAAAATGAAGAATAAGCTGGTAAATCTTGAGAGAACAGTGAATATAAGAGCTGCTAAAGGTGAATGCTCAAGCTACCACACAAATGCACTCATCTCACACGCTAGTAAAGTAATGCTCAAAATTCTCCAAGCCAGGCTTCAGCAATACGTAAACCATGAACTTCCAGATGTTCATGCTGGTTTTAGAAAAGGCCAGAGAACAAATTGCCAACATCCGCTGGATCATCAAAAAAGCAAGAGAGTTCCAGAAAAATATCTATCTCTGCTTTATTGACTATGCCAAAGCCTTTGACTGTGTGGATCACAACAAACTGTGGAAAATTCTTCAAGAGATGGGAAGGCCAGACCACCTGAGCTGCCTCTTGAGAAACCTATATGCAGGTCAGGAAGCAACAGTTAGAACTGGATATGGAACAACAGACTAGTTCCAAATAGGAAAAGGAGTACGACAAGGCTGTATATTGTCACCCTGCTTATTTAACTTATATGAAGAATACATCATGAGAAACGCTGGGAATCAAGATTGCCGGGAGAAATATCAATAATCTCAGATATGCAGATGACAGCACCCTGATGGCAGAAAGTGAAGAAGAACTAAAGAGCCTCTTGATGAAAGTCTCCTTGAAAGAGGAGACTGAAAAAGTTGGCTTAAAGCTCAATATTCAGAAAACTAACATCATGGCATCCAGTCCCATCACTTCATGGCAAATAGATGGGGAAACAGTGACTGACTTTATTTTGGGGGCTCCAAAATCACTGCAGATGGTGACTGCAGCCATGAAATTAAAAGATGCTTACTCCTTGGAAGATGACCAACCTAGACAGCATATTAAAAAGCAGAGACATTACTTTGTCAACTAAAGTCCATCTAGTCAAGGCTATGGTTTTTCCAGTAGTCATGTATGGATGTGTGAGAGTTGGACTATAAAGAAAGCTGAGCACTGAAGAATTGATGCTTTTGAACTGTGGAGAAGACTTTTGAGAGTCCCTTGGACTGCAAGGAGATCCAACCAGTCCATCCTAAAGGAAATAAGTCCTGAATATGCATTGGAAGGACTGATGTTGAAGCTGGAACTCCAATACTTTGGCCACCTGATGCAAAGAGCTGACTCATTTGAAAAGACCTTGATGCTGGGAAAGATTGAGGGCAGGAGGAGAAGGGGATGACAGAGGATGAGATGGTTGGATGGCATCACCCACTCAATGGACATGAGTTTGGGTAAACTCAGGGAGTTGGTGATGGACAAGAGAGGCCTCTGGCGTGCTGCAGTCCATGGGATCACAAAGAGTCGGACATGACTGAGTGACTGAACTGAAATGAACTGAAAGATAGTAAGATAACCTGACTGAGTCTTGAAAAAACTGCTTTGCATCAAGAATCCCACCAATCCGTTTCACCAAACAAGTGTGTAACTTTTCCTGAAGGGCTCTGAGGCCCAGATATGAGATAAAGAATATAGAAGATTAGACAAATACAGTCAAAATTCTGCAGAATAGGTGCTGTGGAAAGAAAATGGAGGTCTTCAGAAGAGAAATGATGATATAAAACTAAGAGCAGACTAGAAGGGTTCACCAGAGAAGGCAATGGCACCCTACTCCAGTACTCTTGCCTGGAAAATCCCATGGACAGAGGAGCCTGGTAGGCTGCAGTCCATGGGGTCGCTAAGAGTTGGACATGACTGAGCGACTTCACTTTCACTTTTCATGTTCATGCACTGGAGAAGGAAATGGCAACCCACTCCAGTGTTCTTGCCTGGAGAATCCCAGGGACGGCGGAGCCTGGTGGGCTGCCGTCTATGGGGTCGCACAGAGTCAGACACGACTGAAGCAACTTAGCAGCAGCAGCAGCAGAAGGGTTCACAGATGTATTACACATAATAGCCAAAAAGTGGAAACAACCCGAATGTCAATCAATGGATGAAAAGATAAATATGGTATATCCATACAACAGCATATTATTCAGCCATGAAAAGGGAAATACTAAAGATGTTACAACATAGACAGATGAACTTTTAAAACATTATGTTAAGTGAAAGGAGCCAGCCACAAAAGGTCAAATATTGCATGATTCCATTTATATGAAATGTATAAGAATAGGCAAATCCATAGAGACAGAATATTAATTAGTGGTTGCCAGAGTATACAGGGAGAGGGAAATTGGAAGTGACTGCTAATGTGTATAGAGTTTATTAGGGTAAGAGAAATGTTCTGAAGTTAAGTAGTGGCAATAGTTGTACACACTGTGAATATACTAAAAAACACTGAGTTGCAAAGTTTAAAATGGTAGATTTTATATTAGGTGAATTTAATCTTAATTAAAAGTACCGTGAATAAAAAAGAGCTCTGTAAGTAGACAGGCTTAAAAGACTAGAGATCTAGATAAACCTGAAAAACAGAAGCAGGAGGAGTCCAAGATGAGAACTGAAAAGACCAGAGACTCCCATTAGAAAGTAAGGTATCAAAGATTATTCCAGTTTCAGAGATTACAACTTTGAGCAACAAGGCATAGCATCTGACCGGTGAAACAGGTACCAGAATTAAAATAAGGTCACTATCACAGGAGCTGGAGAGAAAATGAATGTGTCATATAGCTGAATCAAATATATACTGCAGTTACTCGGGAGAAGGACTGACTTGGAGATACATAAATACTTTGCCAGCTGTCAAAAGTCCTTATTAGATGACAGTGAAGATAGCTGTAACTAAATCACATTATATAATCTACAAAGACAGAAGATTTTTACCTAACACTAAAATGAGGGGATTTTTCCCGTTAAAGACACTCTGTCTTCAAGACAGACCTAAGTCTGTTGAAGAGACATCACCAACATTAACATTCATTTAGAACTTACCATGTGCCAAAGCACTTAACATGTATTAACACATCTTATTCACATAATAACCCTATGAGATAGATACTCTTATTTTCCCCATTTTGGAGACGAAGAAACTCAGACATAGGAAGGTTTAGGAACTTGCTCGAGGCCCGTATGGCTTAGTGAGTGGTAGAGCCTGACTCATATATGGGCAGTGTTGCTCCAGGCTTTGTGCTCTTTCCTACTAGACTATGTTATAAACCAAATATTGCCATAATATTAAAATAATTTAAATAGAAGTATAATTTTAAAATGTAAGATGTAAAAATGCAAGAAATAATGTAATATCTGGGGGAAAAAAACCTAAGTTTGATAGTACTTGAGCTGTAATTTAAAGGGTATCTACTTAAAAAGGAGCAAGCCATTTCAATGAGAAGATTAAACAGATATGGAAATTATACGTAGATGGCAACTATGATGCTCTGTGATGTTGCCAATGCCAGAATACCAGGCAGAATGGATAAATAATTGGACCTAGTCAAATAATGCCATTCATTCATGGAGCACTACTCATTAGAAAGAATATAACTACCAATGGCATATATTTACAAGCAAAACAAATATAAGCTAAGTCAGCAAACTAGTTAAACCTGTCGCTGCCATGATTTGCAATGATATTACAGGTACAACTTGCCCTGCACAAAGTTATGAAATCACTAAACTAGCCTTAGATAATCCTTCCCCTCCACTAATGCCACCACCTTCAATAACAACCAGTTCTTGCTCCTCACAGGCCTCTTCTCTAATTGTACCTCCTCATAATTCTAGAGTAAAAATGTTCAATGAGAGCTTAAGAATTTGGGTAAGGGACATTATATAAGGGATCAAGATCTTAAAGTAGAGAAATACCTTTTAAAAGTGTCAAAGTTTCCATGATGTCCTTACTGGCCCAACTCTGTTGATGTTGCTTAGTTGCTCAGTTGTGTCTGATTCTTTTGCAACTCCATGAATTATAACCCACCAGTTTCCTCTGTTTATGGGATTTCCCAGGCAAGAATACTGGAGTAGGTTGCCATTTCCTTCTCCAGGGGATCTTCCCAACCCAGGGGTTGAACCGGCATCTCCTGCTTGGCAGGAAGATTCTTTACCACTGAGCCACCTGGAAGCCCTAATACAGACTCTAGAAAGGGTTTAGAGTTCTTAGTACTAAATAGCAATACTTTGACAACTTGCTTTAGATTTGGATTTTTTCGTTTAAGATTCTACCAGTCCCTCAACCCCAACCAAAGGATATAAAGGGGTGAAACCAAAAAATAGCTGCTCATAAAAGCAAAATCATTAACAAAAATACTGTAGGAGGAGTCTGTTTAGATATTTTAAATTCTGAGGTCCCCCCTGACACATAGTGTTTTGTTTGATTTAGATGCAAATCTACCCAGAGAAAATGGATACCCTTATTGCACTACTCTGTGATTCTTTTTAAAAGAAAGAAAGAAATTTTATCCTTCTACATATTCTCTCATACATCTACCAGAAAATCAAAGCTACATCTTCTGTTATCTACCTTAAGAGTTTAAAAACTTTGTTTCATAAAGTCCTCAAAAATAAATGTAATACATCAGGGTGAAATAATAATAATGATGACAACAGTAACAATGATCCCATACACATAGTTTTAAACAGAAAATAACATTTCTGAAAATAATATCTTTACCAAAAATTCTAACATTTGTTTTTAAAAACACTTGCCTGAAGTTTGCTAGGGTTCCTCAGAAAACTTTCAGGTAGCATGTGCCCCTCAACATAGACCCAGGAGTACAGTGGTGCCCAAGAAGAGTGCTGAACTAAAAATAAAACAGATGGGATTCTAACCCTGGCTCTGCCTTTTCTAGCTCAGTGATTTGAACCACCTCCTCTTTACTTTTGGGGCTTTGCCACTGTCATCTAGAAAATGGAAATAATCCGCTTGCCCCACCTACCTCACAGGACCATTGTAAAAATCCGAAACACACTCTATCAAAGTGCTTTGAAAATTACAGTGTACTGCACAAAAATAACTTATTACTAAACATTTTCTGAAATTTTTGTCTTATATATATAACTAATAGCTACTGCTTTATATATTTTCTATACTATTTACATTATATATACATATTGCATAATTTCAAAACATTTGAAAATCTTCAGTCTAATTAATGTATCTTACATCACTGCTATTCAGAGTGCAGTCTATTCAACAGCATTGGTGTCACCTAAAATCTGGCTACACAAACAGAATCTCAGATACTAAGACTTACTGAATCTGGATCTGTATTCTCACAAAAACCCCACATATTCCTATGCACAGTAACATTTGATAAGCACTGCTTTCCAAAACAATTCCATTTACAATAATAAGTAAATAAACAGAAAATTATCTTCAGAAAAAGTATTTCAAATAAACACATTTAGTCTCCAGAAATTTTAACAATCAACAACGGTTACTTAAAATCAGAAGCCATGTCTTATTCATTCTTATATTTCTGTTATACAACAGGTAACATTTCTGAGATAGAGACAAAAAAAAAGAGATTATCAATAATTAACACAGAAGATAGGAATCAATGTACGTTTACCCCTGCATAGAATATGACAATTTAATATCAATTATTAAGTAAATACATATTCAGTATTTCTGGCATTAAGCTTTAAAAAAGGGAATGAGTATTAAAATTTTTATATTTGAACACGGCCAAACCCAAATATACAACCAAGAATGGTTCGGTTACATATGCTATCCATTAAGCAACAAAAAGTTATACTGCAATCTATTTGATGGAGAAGGAAACAAACTTCCAACAGTATAAAAGATGTCTAGTCAGACAGGGTTCAAATTCTTGCTCTGGCATTTAGATTAAATTTTCAACCAACTACTTAACATCTCTAGCCTCAACTTCTGCATGTGTAAAATCGGGATAATATTAGCATTTACCTTCATGGATATAAAAGAAATCACGTGACCCATCTGGCACTGTAGGCACAAATCAGTATGCAAAACAGGAACTACTGTTTTAAAAAGTTAAAGTAAAATTTACCTTATCAAGTTTCAGTTCCAATTCTGCCACATCTCCTTCCACTTCTTCCAAAGCAGCCCTAAAAAATTAAACAAAAATAAGCTATTTTGTGTTTAAATGTACACTTTACTCTTGAAAAGGAACTCCAAGTGAAAAAATAGGTATGAATGCTTAAAAACTACACTTCATGTAAAGTACTAATTCCCTTAGAACAAAGTATGAATATTTCATAATCATGTGTTACAACAGATGAAAGATTATTGTTTAAGGTAATGAGAGAACACAAGCTAAGTTACTCAAAGTATTCATACTCTTCAAATTAATAACACTAGTTAGAACTATTTAGCATTAGGTTTTTTAAAACAAGCAAGAACTTTTAAAAGTTGAGCCTTACAAAACTCGTATTTCTATTCAACAAAGCACATGTAATCAAACAGCAAAGCATCGTTGGCAACCAAAAATAAAGGCTTTTACTTTTAGAAATAGTCAGAAAGATATATATTACCCTTATTTAATACACCATTTTGTTTCCAATGTATTTTTAAAGAAATCAGCAGATTCTTTTCCCCTAGGAATGACAAAATTCTAACACTAACATAGTACCTGATACGCGCTGTAGGGCAACATTTCCAAAATTGGAAATTAAGGGGTGAAGAAAAGCAGCAACTAAAACTTTTTAAGGATAGTAAGGTTTTATACTTAAGATTTTGTATACTTAAGAAAGTGACAGAGGATGAGAGGTTGGATGGCATCATCAACTCAACTGGACATGAGGCTGAGCAAGCTCTAAGAGATGGGGAAGGACAGGGAAGCCTGGCATGCTGCAGTCCATGGGGTCGCAAAGAGTCAGACACAAATGAGTGACTGAACAACAACAACAATACTGAAGAGTAAAAAAATGTTATTCAAATTAAAAAATGTTATTCATCTACTTTAAGCTATCAGTTTAATTTTCAGACAACTACTCGATTAACTAGCAACTTCACAATATCTGTTTTTTCATTTACCAAAATTTGTTTCAAATGGATAACAGTGGAGGAGCAGCCACCCAAAACCCATTTTGAACTCTGGGCAAGAATTCTCAGTTAGTGTTAAGAAGAGAAAAATAGCTAAGATATAAGCTCTACTCCCAAAAGTACCCACTTAACCTCTGTGTGGCCTCTTGAATGACCATTATTATCAGCCTGTGGTTCTACTTTCTGCATACATGCTCAGTTGCTACTCATGTCTGATTCTTTGCAATCCCATGGACTGTAGCCCACGAGGCTCTTCTGTCCATAGGATTCCCCCAGCAAGAATACTGGAGTGAGTTGCCATTCCCTTCTCCAGGGACTCTTCCTGACCCAGGGATGGAACCCATGTCTCTTAACGTCTCCTGCACTAGTAGGCAAATTCTTCACCGCTGAGCCACCTGGGAAGTCCTTCTAATTCTCTATCTGGCAACATTCATTGAAAAAGTTTTTAACTGCCAAGATAAGAAAATTATGTAACTATAAATTACACAGGAAAGAAATGCCAATTCTATAAAATGAAATACCTTAGCATATAGTTCAAGAAAACAGAAGGCGCTATACTTCCACAGCACAGAAAGAGAAATTCTTCTCTCAAACTAAAAAGTTCGTCATTTTCTGCAGCAGTTTTTCAAATGACACATTGTTCCCTTAGCCTAGATAACATTTCCCCTTCACATTAACCCTCATCTCTTCATTTCAGTTCAGTTTAGTCGCTCAGTCGTGTACAACTCTTTGCGACCCCATGAATCGCAGCACGCCAGGCCTCCCCGTCCATCACAAACTCCCAGAGTTCACCCAAATTCATGTCCATCGAGTCGGTGATGCCATCCAGCCATCTCATCCTCTGTCGTCCCCTTCGCCTCCTGCCCCTAATCCCTCCCAGCATCAGAGTTTTTTCCAATGAGTCTACTCTTCGCATGAGGTGGCCAAAGTACTGGAGTTTCAGCTTTAGCATCAGTCCTTCCAAAGAACACCCAGGACT
>NW_011494604.1:5871588-5883597 GCF_000754665.1 Bison bison bison | reverse complement strand
AATTTTCCTTCCAAGGAGTAAGTGTCTTTTAATTTCATGGCTGCAATCACCATCTGCAGTGATTTTGGATCCCAAAAAAATAAAGTCTGACACTGTTTCCACTGTTTCCCCATCTAATTCCCATGAAATGACGGGACCAGATGCCATGATCTTCATTATCTGAATGTTGAGCTTTAAGCCAACTTTTTCACTCTCCACTTTCACTTTCATCAAGAGGCTTTTGAGTTCCTCTTCACTTTCTGCCATAAGGGTGGTGTCATCTGCATATCTGAGGTTATTGATATTTCTCCCGGAAATCTTGATTCCAGCCTGTGCTTCTTCCAGCCCAGCGTTTCTCATGATGTACTTTGCATATAAATTAAATAAGCAGGGTGACAATATACAGCCTTGACGTACTCCTTTTCCTATTTGGAACCAGTCTGTTGTTCCATGTCCTGTTCTAACTGTTGCTTCCTGAACTGCATATAGGTTTCTCAAGAGGCAGGTCAGGTGGTCTGGTATTCCCATCTCTTGAAGAATTCTCCACAGTTCTTTGGGATCCACACAGTCAAAGGCTTTGGCATAGTCAATAAAGCAGAAATAGATGTTTTTCTGGAAATCTCTTCCTTTTTCCATGATCCAGCAGATGTTAACAATTTGATCTCTGGTTCCTCTGCCTTTTCAAAAACCAGCTTGAACATCAGGAAGTTCATGGTTCACGTATTGCTGAAGCCTGGACTGGAGAATTTTGAGCATTACTTTACGAGCATGTGAGATGAGTGCAATTGTGCGGTAGTCTGAGCATTCTTTGGCATTGCCTTTCTTTGGGATTGGAAAGAAAACTGACCTTTTCCAGTCCTGTGGTCACTGCTGAGTTTTCCAATTTGCTGGCATATTGAGTGCAGCACTTTAACAGCATCATCTTTCAGGATTTGAAATAGCTCAACTGGAATTCCATCACCTCCACTAGCTTTGTTCATAGTGATGCTTTCTAAGGCCCACTTGACTTCACATTCCAGATGTCTGGCTCTAGGTCAGTGATCACACCATCGTGATTATCTTGGTCGTGAAGATCTTTTTTGTACAGTTCTGTGTATTCTTGCCACCTCTTCTTAACATCTTCTGCTTCTGTTAGATCCATACCATTTCTGTCCTTTATAGAGCCCATCATTGCATGAAATGTTCCCTTGGAATCTCTAATTTTCTTGAAGAGATCTCTAGTCTTTCCCATTCTGTTGTTTTCCTCTATTTCTTTGCACTGATTGCTAAGGAAGGCTTTCTTATCTCTCCTTGATATTCTTTGGAACTCTGCATTCAGATGCTTATATCTTTCCTTCTCTCCTTTGCTTTTCGCTTCTCTTCTTTTCACAGCTATTTGTAAGGCCTTCCCAGACAGCCATTTTGCCTTTTTGCATTTCTTTTTCTTGGGGATGGTCTTGATTCCTGTCTCCTATACAATGTCACAAACCTCTGTCCATAGTTCATCAGGCACTCTGTCTATCAGATGTAGTCCCTTAAATCTATTTCTCACTTCCACTGTATAATCATACAGAATTTGATTTAGGTAATACCTGAATGGTCTAGTGGTTCTCCCTACTTTCTTCAATTTCAGTCTGAATTTGGCAATATGGAGTTCATGATCTGAGCCACAGTCAGCTCCCGGTCTTGTTTTTGCTGACTGTATAGAGCTTCTCCATCTTTGGCTGCAAAGAATATAATCAATCTGATTTTGGTGCTGACCATCTGGTGACGTCCATGTGTAGAGTCTTCTCTTGTGTTGTTGGAAGAGAGTGTTTGTTATGACCAGTGCATTCTCTTGGCAAAACTCTATTAGCCTTTGCCCTGCTTCATCTCTTCACCTGCCTCTATGTTACTCATCATTTAAACAATTCAGAAAATAAAGTGTATTAGTTCAAGGATATCTATTTTTTGTAAGTTGAAAACCTACATGCCCAGCAATAAGAAATAATGTAAATAAATGATGGGATCCCATCCCATCACCAAGGTAGAAGGTTTTTAAATGAGATTGATCTGTATCTACTGACATGGAAACATGTACATTACAGAGTATCACAAGGGAGGAAAAGCAATTTACAAAATTATATATAGCATGAGTCCAATTTCTTTGGGGGGAGGCCTACTGGTATATGCATAAGAAAAAAACCTGGGAGCATATTTACCAGTCTGCTAACTGTAACTCTGAAGAATGGGGATCAGAGAGCAGAAAGTAAAAAAAGGGATTTACACTTTTTATGCTTACACTTCAAGACTGTTTTAGTATTTTCAATGATTTTAAATAGCATTTTAAAGTTAATAAAGAGGGTAAGTTCCAACATCCCCTTCCCAGGAGGTATGTCCTCTTGGTATCTCTACCTCTGTCTACTTTTCTCACTACTCTAAGCTCCAGGTAGCAGTACAGACATTCGAAATGTCTGCTGAGCCAAAAAAGAAACTCCACAATTAATTACTATCAGAAACTTTCTTCATTTACACTGTTTTTTGGCCTCACCATATGGCTTGCAGGACTTTTAGTTCCCTAACCAAGGTATGAACCCAGGCCCCCAGCAGTGGAAGCATGAGGGCCTAACCACTGGACCACCAGGGTATTCTCTCTCCATTTATACTTTTAACCTTCATTTATTTTAGCTTGATTCAATCTTCAACTTTAAGAAAATTACCTAAAATAATCAGCTTTAAGATCTGATTTTATCAGTGGTTTCTACTAAATATACAGTTTGATAGAAACTTCATGTACATTTCTCAATTTTATTTCATTGTAGCATTCTATGAATTTATTTATGAAACACTTTTAAACACCCTTCTTTAAAGAGGTAAAAGCTATGTACAAAAGTAAGAGAGAAAATGTGTTTTGCCTATCATTTCAGATTAAAGCCCTTTGTAATCACATATTCAAAGAATAAAAGGTTATCATGAAGGTTTCTTCAACATTTCACCTTCTCTAAGGAAAATATCTCTGTCCTTGGTTATTTAAGATGTGTTTGTGAAAACTTGTAGCAATAAGTAAATAGTCAGTGTCTAAGGCAGCCTGATATTGCTGTATATCCTTACTATAAAAAAGTAAAATATATGGAAAGAACATGATCTGGGTTCAAATTCTGTCCTACCACTCATATTTAAGGCTAAGGTATTTTATCTGGTTTTTTCACTGTAAACTGAGTAAAGAAATACCTATTTAAAACAAAGGTTAAGTAAAGGTTAAAGGAGGGACTGTCCATATCACTGGCCACAATACATATGTCATCACAAAAAAACTCAATCCATAAGAACTTCCTTCTCTGCTTTCCCTTCCCTGAATTCTGAGGTAAATTTTACTTTCTTATTACTTCTACTCATAATGCAAGAGAATCATTCTGGAACACATCTTTACTATACAAATGAATAGGTAAAACAATCTAGACAACAATCCTTCAAATAGTGAAAGACAGACATTATTCCTTTCCAACTCTCTCAAATACTTATTGAGCATATGAAAGTGAAAGTGAAAGCCGCTCAGTCATGTCCAACTCTTTGGGACCCCATGGACTATACAGTCCATGGAATTCTCCAGGCCAGAATACTGGAGTGAGTAGCCTTTCCCTTCTCCAGGGGATCTTCCCAACCCAGGGATTGAACCCAGGTCTTCTACACTGCAGGCAGATTCTTTACCAGCTGAGCCACAAGGGAAGCTCAAGATACTGGAGTGGGAAGCGTATCCCTTCTCCAGCGGATCTTCCCTACCTAGGAATCGAACCGGGGTCTCCTGCATTGCAGGTAGATGGATTCTTTACCAACTGAGCTATCAGGGAAGCCCTTATTGAGCATATAATTTTTGTAAAATGTGTAAGGCATTAAAGGGAACACATTACTGAACCTATCCTCCATAGCTTAAATGTAATAAAATTTATTAAATTTTAAAAGTTACACATACATTAACAATGAAAGAAAACACATGATTAAGTAGCAAAACAAGAACATGTAAAATAATGTTAAAAGATGGTAAAAATAAAGGGCAAAAAAACAGAAGGCAGTCAGTAGAGTCTGACTGGATTATAATCACAGGATTACGAGAAAGTGAAGTCGCTCAGTCATGTCCAACTCTTTGTGACTCTGTAGATTGCAGCCCACCAGGCTCCTCTGTCCATGGGATTCTCCATGCAAGAATACTGGAGTGGGTTGCCATTTCCTTCTCCAGGGGATCTTCCCGACCCAGGAATCAAACCCAGGTCTCCCACATTGCAGCCAGACGCAGGCAGTCAGCAAATGACAGCCTATCAGACAATGTGGCCCTTAACCTACCGTCACACAAACAGTAAGCTAAAAATTTTTGCATTTTTAAATGGTTGAAAAAAAAAAAGAAAAATATTTAATGACTTATGAAAATCATATTCCAGTGTCCATAAATAAAGTTTTATGGAAACATAGTCAAGCTCATCCACTGACACATTGCCTATGTAAGCTCTCACATCCTACTGGCAGAGTTGAACAGTAGGAGAGAGAACATATGGTCTAAAAAGCTTAAAATATTTACTACTACCTGACCCCTTATGGGAAGTTTACTGACTCCTCACTATAAATATCAAATGCAAGAACATGGATAAAAATGCTTTTTAATATATGAATGACATCAGTTCAGTTCAGTTGCTCAGTTGTGTCCCACTCTTTGTAACTCCATGGACTACAGCACACCAGGCTTCCCTGTCCATCACCAACTCCCGGAGCTTGCTCAAACTCACATCCACCATGTCGGTGATGCCATCCAACCATCTCTTCCTGTCGTCCCCTTCTCCTTCTGCCTTCAACCTTTCCCAGCATAAGGGACTTTTCCAATGTTCGCATCAGATGACTAAAATACTGGAGCTTCAGCTTCAGCTCTTTCAACAAGTATTCAGCATTGATATCTCTTAAGATTGACTTTGATCTCCTTGTCAATCTTATCAAGCAAGGTTTGATCTTTGATCTCCTTGTCAATCTTATCAAGCAAGGTTTGATCTCCTTGTCTAAGGGACGTTCAGGAGTCTTCTCCAGAACCAGAGTTCAAAGGCATCAATTATTTGACACTTTGCCTTTTTTATAGTCCAGCTCTCACAACCATACATGAGCACTGGGAAGACGATATCCTGACTATACAGACCTTCGTTGGCAGAGTAACGTCTGCTTTTTAACATACTGTCTAGGTTTGTCATAGCTTTCCTGACAAGAAGCAATCGTCTTCTGATTTCATGGCTGCAGTCACTATCCACAGTTATTTTAGAGCTCAAGAAGAGGAAATCTGTCACTGCTTCCACCTTTTCCTCTTCTATTTGCCATGCAGTAATGGGGCTGGGTGCCATGATCTTAGTTTTTTTAATATTTAGTTTTAAGCTGGCTCTTTCACTCTCCTCCTTTACCCTCATCAAGAGGCTCTTTAGTTCCTCTTTGCTTTCTGCCATTGGAGTGGTGCCATCCACATATCTGTGGTTATTGATGTTTCTTCCACCCATCTTGATTCCAGCTTGTAACTCATCCAGCCCAGCATTTCTCATTATGTGCTCAGTGTATAGGTTAAACAAACAGGGTGACAGCAGACAGCCCTGTCGTACTCCTTTCTTGCTTCTTGACCCACATACAGGTTTCTCAGGAGACAGGTAAGATGATATGGTATTTCCATCTCTTGAGAGCTTTCCACAGTTTAATAATGATCCACACAGTCAAAGGTTTTAGCATAGTCGATGAAACAGAGGTAGATGTTTTTCTGGACTTCCCTTGCCTTCTCTATGATCCAGTGAACGTTAGCAATTTATCTCTGGTTCCTCTGCCTTTTCTAAACCCAACATGAACATCTGGAAGTTCTCAGTTTACATAATGCTGAAGCTCAGCATGCAAGATTTTAAACATGGCCTTACTAGCTTGGGAGATGAGTGCAATTATCTGATGGCTAGAACATTCTTTAGTACTACCCTTCTTGGGAACTGGAATGAGGATTGTCCTTTTCCAGTCCTGTGGCCACTGCTGGGTCTTCCAGATTTGCTGACATACTGAATACAACACTTTGATGTCATCATCCTTTAGGGTTTTGAATAGCTCTGTACAGCAAAGTAATTCAGTTATATATATTCTGTTCTTTTTCCATTATGATTTGTAACAGGTTATAGGCTTCCCTGGTGGCTCAGACAGTAAAGAATCTGCCTGCAATGAAGGAGACGGGGTACAATAACTGGGTTGGGAAGATTCCCTGGAGAAAGAAATGGCAACCCACTCCAGTATTCTTGCCCAAGAAATCCCACAGACAGAGGAGCCTGGCGGGCTACAGTCGATGGGGGTCAGAAAGAGTCAGATACAACTGAGTGACTAACACTTTGAATTTATAACAGGATATTGAATATAGTTTCTATGCTCTACAGTGGGCTTCCCTGGTAGCTCAGATGGCAAAGAATCTGCCTGCAATGCAGGAGACCCAGGGTCAGTCCTTGCTCGGGAAGACCCCTTGGAAAATGGAATGGCTACCCACTCCAGTATTCCAGCCTGAAGAATTACATGGAGAAAAGGAGGCTGGCAGGCTACAGTCCATAGGGTTGCAAAGAGTCAAGCACGATTGAGCAATTAACATACATACATATGCTATACAGTGGGATGTTGCTCTTTGAATCACTTTATTTTTAATAATAACATCATTCTTTTATCTATTCATGTGTCACAGTTTTTTATGATCAACTCACAAAAGAGTTAACTAAAAATAAAAACATAAAACTAGAATGGGAAAAAATACAGCAGCAAGTATTAACACTGAGACATTTCTAGTCACATGGTGATCACTTTGGGCTGTGAATTAAATAAAGCTCTATGAAAAGCACAAAAATAGAACTCTCCCACCCAGATAATTGCACATCTCTGATGTAGAAATAACCTTTTTTTGTTTTTGTTTGTTTTTTATTGAAGTACAGTGATTTACAATAAACTTTATAAACCACTGTTTTTACAAGTTTATCCATAAAAATAACTAGTATGTGTGACAAGAGTATTGCATAGAAAATTATTTGAAAGAAACAAGAAGAGTAATAAAAAAAAATTATCCATCCATTTGAGATCCTTTAAAAAAAAAAAAAAACACTTCCACTTCAGCTTTGGCAATATGCTTAATAGGGAATTTATAATCTAAGATTAGGTCACATGATGATGCAACCTAAAATGCTACTATGGGGTGTTCAACATCACTTGTTAAGCACGTAAATATCCTCAAAGCATTAAACATGGATTTGAGGCTCTGTCATAACTACCTCCTAAAGAATTATGAAAGAGATCAAATAAAAACTATAATGTATGGAATTTGAAACATCTATGTTCCTTGTTTTATAAAATATATATATGCCTAAAAAGCTGCATATAAACTGAATAACCATTTACTCAGAGGAGTTGCCTATATGCCTAGCATGACCTACCATTCCCAATCAAATTCTTCTCAGCTCAACAGCTTTACTCACCGTGGGCAGTACTGGGCTATTCTTTTGCAAAGACAGGACAATGTCAGGATGAGGGGATAGCTCACTGGCCCTAGGATAGCACTATAGCTCAACAGAGTAAAACTAGATTACCAAACTGTCCATATAATGAGATGGCTCCCCCTGGGTTTTTGACCAGAGAACACTTTTTAAAAGAAATCCTTCATTAGATTCTTTTGTACTGTGAATTGTTTTGTTCAATAAGTTGAGTCCTTTATAATTGGGTCTCTGTAATATCTTTTTTTGTTAAGAGGCACTGGAATGGAGTTTTAAAAACTGTCTGGGTTTGAATCCATATTTTACTTCTTACTACCTACATGACACTGAGTAAGATCTTTGTGTACAAATTTCATCTATAAAACACAGATAATAACAATTATATTCCATAGAGATGTATGAGAATAAATTTTAAAATACATATAAAAACCTTAGCACAAATGTTAGCTATAATTATCTACTCTATTAAAGAAAATACACGGTCTCTTTTCATTTTCATTTTATGGGGCCAAAAGGGAAGAAAGTAGTAATAAGATTAAGCTATTACATATACCCAACAAGAATCTGAAGTGGTTTAAAAATGAGTAAAAGTATTTCCCTGGTGGTATAGTGGGTAAGAATCTGCCTGCCAAGTAGGGGACATGAGTTCAGTCCCTGGTCTGGGAAGATTCCACATGCCTCAGAGCAACTGAAGCCCATGGGCCACAAAGACTGACACGTGCAAGCCCTTGAACCTGCACACTGTAACTACTGAGACTGCGTGCCTCTAGCCTGTGCTCTGCAACAAGGGAAATCACCGCGACGAGAAGCCCGCGCATCACAGCAGAGATCAGCCCCACCTCCATCACAAGAGAAAGCCTACACGCAGCAACGAAGAGCCAATGAAACCAAAACCTTAAAAAAATAATAATTTAAAAAATGAAAAGGAGCAAAACAAAAGTTACAACAGACCTATGATTAGCAGATAAAACAGTAAGTTCAAACTGCTTTAAGAAAAGACACTTCAATACTTTTTACCTCTTACAAAAATTACATATCAAATAAACACTGGAGTCTTCTCCTAACTTCTTCATAACTTCAATCTAGGCCGCATGACTGTGTAATAAAATTTACTTGAAAATCCACTAGGTTTTCCAAGGTTATTAAGGTCGGTTCAACCTAACTCTTTTTGTTTTTGTTGTTCAGTTGCTAAGTTTTGTCCGACTCTCTGAGACCCCATGTTGTGAAACACACCAGGCTTCTCTGTCCTTCACTATCTACCAGAGTTTGCTGAAATTCATGTCCATTGAGTTGATGACACTATCCAATCATCTCATCCTTTATCACCCCCTTCTCCTCCTGCTCAATCTTTCCCAGCATCACGGTCCTTCCCAATGAGTCAGCTTTTCACATTAGGTGGCCAAAGTATTTGAGCTTCACCTTCAGCATCAGTCCTTCCAATGAATATCCACGGTTGATTTCCTTTAGGATTGATTCATTTGATCTCCTTGCTGTCCAAGGGACTCTCAAGAGTTTTCTCCAGCACCACAATTTGAAAGCATCAGTTCTTCAGCTCTCTTCTTCTTTTTGGTCCGACTATCACATCCATACATAATCACTGGAAAAAAATCACAGCTTTGACTATACGGATTTTGTTGGTGAAGTGATGTCTCCGCCTTTTAATACACT
Source organism: Bison bison bison (assembly GCF_000754665.1). Taxonomy (NCBI): domain Eukaryota; kingdom Metazoa; phylum Chordata; class Mammalia; order Artiodactyla; family Bovidae; genus Bison; species Bison bison. Next base: position 5,874,478 of record NW_011494604.1, on the reverse strand, counting down.
GTCTGAGCTTGTCATACTTTCAACCCAAGGAACAAGCATCTTCTAAGTTCATGGCTGCAGTCACTGTTCACAGTGATTTTGGAGCCCAAGAAAATAAAATCTGTCACTGTTTCCATTGTTTCCCCATCTAACTGCCATCAAGTGATGGGACCAGATGCCATGATCTTAGCTTTTTGAATGCTAACTTTTAAGCCAGCATTTTCACTCTTCTCTTTCACTTCCATCAAGAAGCTCCTTAATTGCTCTTCATTTTCTGCCATAAGGGTGGTGTCATCTGCATATCTGAGGTTATTAATATTTCTCCTGGCAATCCTGATTTCAGCTTGTGCTTCATCCAGCCCGGCACTTCGCATGATGTACTCTGCGTATGTTAAATAAGCCGGGTGACAATATTCAGCCTTGATGTACACCTTTCCCAATTTTGAACCAGTCCATTGTTCCATATCCAGTTCTAACTGTTGCTTCTTGACTTGCATACAGGATTCTCAGGAGACACATAAGGTGGTGTGGTAGTTCAGTTTCTTGAAGGATTTTCCACAGTTTGCTATGATCCACACAGTCAAAGGCTTCAGCATAGTCAATGAAGCAGAAGTAGATATTTTTCTGAAATTCTCTTGTTTTTTCTATGATTCAGCGGATGTTGGTAATTTGATCTCTGGCTCCTCTGCCTTTTTTAAATTCAGATTGTACATCTGGAAGTTCTCAGTTCACATACTGTTGAAACCTAGCTCAAAGGATTTTGAGCATTACCTTGCTAGCATGTGAAATGAGCACAACTGTACAGTAGTTTGAACCATTCTTTGGCATTGTCCTTCTTTGGTACTGGAATGAAAACTGACCTTTTCCAGTCCTGTGGCCACTGCTGAGTTTTCCAAATTTGCTGGCATGTTGAATGCAGCACTTTAACAGCATCATCTTTTAGGATCTGGAGTAGTTCAGCTGGAATTCCATCACCTCCACTAGCTGTGTTCATAGTAATGCTTCCTAAGGCCCACTTGACTTCATACTCCAAAATGCCTGTCTTCACACTTCTAGCTGAGTGACTGACTACTCCATTCTGGTTATCCAAGTCATTAAGATCTTTTTTGTACAGTTCTGTGCATTCTTGACACATCTTCTTAATCTCTTTTAGTATACTCGTCTTCTTAATCTCTTAAGCATAGGTCACTGCAAGTTCTGTCCCTTTTACTGTTTTCATCTTTGCGTGAAATGTTCCCTTAGTATTTTTTCTTGAAGAGATCTATAGTCTTTCTCATTCTATTATTTTCCTCTATTTCTTTGTACTGTTCACTTAAGAAGACTTTCTTATCTCTCCTTGCTATTCTTTGGAACACTGCATGCAGTTGGGCATGTAATGCCCTTTCCCCTTTGCCTTTCGCATCTCTTATTTTCTCAGCTATTTGTAAGGCCACCTCAGACAACCATTTTGCTTTCTTGCATTTCTTTTTCTTTGGGATGGTTTTGATCCCTGCTTCCTGTACAATGTTATGAAGTTCCATCCACAGTTCTTCAGGCACTCTATCAAATCTAATCCCTTGAATCTATTTGTCACTTCCACTGTATAATCATAAGGGGTTTGATTTAGGTCATACCTGAACGGCCTTGTGGTTTTCCCTGCTAATCTACAATGAGAGGAGAACCAACAACTGCAATCAGTATCAGGGGGATTGAATATATATTACGCTATATATATATATATATATATTACATAATAATAATAAGGCCCTGAATATATATTTATTACACAGTAATTGTAAGCCACTATCACATAATAGTATGTGATAAACCATAAAGGAAAAGAATAGGAAAAAGAACAAACATAACTGAGTTATTTTGTTGAACAGCAGAAATTAAACACAACATTTTAAATTAACTATGCTTCAATAAAATTAAATAATAAGCCACCTTTTAAAGAAAAGTCTCTGTCTGCATTTTTACAAAGTCTCAATGAAATTAAAAGGACATTCTCCAAATTCTGTTATACTAGAAATGTTAACTGCTCCTATCCACTCAGAGCGGTCAACGAAGCAAACCTGGCAAGATTCCCGAGAAAGCCAGTCCTGTGATGGAAAAAAGAATAATGGAGAAACAAACTAGAAATGGAAACCAAAATTTTAGTCTTTCCACCAACTAACATGAGTCTCTGGAAAGATCACTGATTTTCTCCAGACCTCAACTCTCTCATCCACTAAAAGTGAAGAAAGGACTGAATCATCTTGAATAACACGTCAACATTTTAACATTTTTTTATTCTGGAATAAGCTTTCAAAAGAAAGTCAGAACCTGGATTTGATTATCTTCTTCTCCCAAGCAGGATTTCCTCCAGACCCTCACTAGCACTTTCAATAGAGTTACACAATATAAGAAAAAACATACAAGCCATGAAAACCCTTGCCAAAATGCACTCATTCCTTTCAAACACCTCCTCTATATACTTAAAAACACAATGAATACAGATGAAAACAATGTTTGTTTGTTTGTTTAAGGGTTTTATTCAGCTCCACATCTCAGGGGAAAAAATTGTATCTTCTGTTCACACATGGATCTTTCTGAGTGAGCTCCATTATATTTCATTTTTAAAGACTGAGACACTATTCTGCCATTTCTTAGAGAAAAAAAAAGAACACTTTTTTAAAAGATAGTTAAAAGAATATATCCCTCCTCTCCTCTCAGGTTCTCCCTAGTTAATGCACAGTATCCAAAGTAAAATCATTGAGCCCAGAGAAGAACGTAACTGAAAAGGTTACAGCCAAGCTCCAGATCCAGATGTAAGCACTAGGTCCAAGTGAACGAACACCACAGTCTCAAGTCACTACTCAGGTTTCAGTAACCCTATCAGTCAAAGCTCATTATTAAAAAACAGAGCGGGGTTGGGCGGAGGGGGGGGGGG
>NW_011494604.1:5868628-5871475 GCF_000754665.1 Bison bison bison | reverse complement strand
TTATCAAAGGAAATTCTAGTAATGTTTTATCTGGAAATTATTTTTTCCTCACACGCATTAAAAAAAAAAATCAATAGACAGCCCTATTTCCATTTCATCCCCCAATTTCTTGTCCAGGGAGTTAGCAATATCCAAGCAGGTGCACATCCTACTCCTAACTGCTGCTGCTGCTGCTAAGTCGCTTCAGTCGTGTCCGACTCTGTGCGACCCCGTAGAGGGCAGCCCATCAGGCTCCCCTGTCCCTGGGATTCTCCAGGCAAGAACACTGGAGTGGGTTGCCATTTCCTTCTCCAGTGCATGAAAGTGAAAAGTGAAAGTGGTCGCTCAGTCGTGTCCGACTCTTAGCGACCCCATGGACTGCAGCCTACCAGGCTCCTCCGCCCATGGGATTTGCCAGGCAAGAGTACTGGAGTGGGGTGCCATCACCTTCTCCGACTCCTAACTATAGTAAGAGTTAACTTCATTCTGCTGTGTCGTAAAAGAAGGCAGTGTGGAAGAAGGGATGGCCCATCTATTATGCAGGGATCAATAATAAGAGGCATAGGACTAGATAACAGTCGCTTCCAGTTTTCATAGAAGATGTAAAGCTGGAGTGAAAGCACTAGGCATCTAAAGAAAGGGAAGGTCACTTTCATGAGGGGAAAAAAAGATGACTAACGAAAAAACTACAGACCTACAGACTATATGATATTGCCCTCAGGTGAGCCCCAAAAAATAAAAGATAAAGAAAAAAGTATTTCTGTCTTGATTTCACAACAAACTCAGGCAGGTCTGAGGTCAACAAGAAATAAGTTTTTTTAAGTTGACTCTCTACAAAAGCAGTCCAGTACCAAGAATTCTTATCACTGTAGCAGGCGTTGTCATAACAGGACAATAAAGTAGCTACTTTCACTGTTTACAGGATTAAAATCAAATGTTCAACCAAAGCAGTGAAACCGCAATGCCTATTATATTAGTAGAGTGTCACAGGCAATTTTAGGGAGAAGCAGCTCTGAAAACTTCATGGTTCATAGTAGAGAGGGAGGAGCTTCCTATGAGCAAAGAACATTGAGACCATTATTACTGTCAGCATTACCAAGGAGTTCAAATAAGATGGGACTATTAGCGAACTCCAGAGAAGGCAATGGCAAGCCACTCCAGTACTCTTGCCTAGAAAACCCCATGGATGGAGGAGCCGGGTAGGCTGCACTTTCATTTTCACTTTTCACTTTCACGCATTGGAGAAGGAAAAGGCAACCCACTCCAGTGTTCTTGCCTGGAGAATCCCAGGGACGGGGGAGCCTGGTGGGCTGCCGTCTATAGGGTTGCACAGAGTCGGGCATGACTGAAGCAACTTAGCATTAGCGAAAAAGAAGCAAGATAGTAGGGACATATAGAGCCAATCCAGATAAGACTATCAAAAATATTAATCAGAGACCTGTCATATTCCCCTTTTCATGGCTGTTCCCGATTACCCTTTCCAGGAACTAAAAGGCACAAGATATCCTGTGAACAGAGAAGGTAGGTAAGGTAACTACAATACATACTGGGCCTTTCAGAGTTCTTACATCATAGGTTAACAGACAAATCACACCTACAATGTAACTTTCCAGACTATTTCTTTACCCCCCAAAAAAATTACTTTAATACATAATTAGAATAACTTTGTATGACATTTTCTCTGTGTTGTACAATTTGCATGGCACCTTTATGCATGATATGGAATACATTATATTATGTTCAGTTCAGTTCAGCCAATCAGTCATATCAGACTCTTTGTGACCCCATGGACTGCAACATGCCAGGCCTCCCTGTCCATCACCAATTCCCACAGTTTACTCAAACTCATGTCCACTGAGTCGGTAATGCCATCCAATCATCTCATACTCTGTCGTCCCCTTCTCCTCCCGCCTTCAATCCTTCCCAGCATCAGGGTCTTTTCAAATGAGTCAGTTCTTCGAATCAAGTGACCAAAGTATTGGAGTTTCAGCTTCAGCATCAGTCCTTGCAATGAATATTCAGGACTGATTTCCTTTAGGATGGACTGGTGGAATCTCCTTGCTGTCCAAGGGACTCTCAAGAGTCTTCTCCAACACCACAGTTCAAAGGCATCAATTCTTCAGCACTAAGCTTTCTTCAGAGTCCAACTCTCACATCCATACATGACTACTGGAAAAACCACAGCCTTGACTAAACGGACCTTTGTTGGCAAAGTAATGTCTCTGCTTTTTTTTAATATGCTGTCTCAGTTCAGTTTAGTTCACTTCAGTCGCTCAGTCGTGTCTGACTCTTTGCAACCCCGTGAATCACAGCACACCAGGCCTCCCTGTCCATCACCAACTCCTGGAGTTCACTCAAACTCATGTACATCAAGTCGGTGAGCCATCCAGCCATCTCATCCTCTGTCGTCCCCTTCTCCTCCTCCCTCCAATCCCTCCCAGCATTGGGGTCTTTTCCAATGAGTCTACTCTTCGCATGAGGTGGCCAAAGTATTGGAGTTTCAGCTTCAACATCAGTCCTTCCAATGAACACCCAGGACTGATCTCCTTTAGGATGGACTGGTTGGATCTCCTTGCAGTCCAAGGGACTCTCAAGAGTCTTCTCCAACACCACAGTTCAAAAGCATCAATTCTTCCGTGCTCAGTTTTCTTTTTAGTCCAACTCTCACATCCATGTATGACCACTGGAAAAACCATAGCCTTGACTAGACGGACCTTTGTTGGCAAAGTGATGTCTCTGCTTTTTAACATGCTGTCTAGGTTGGTCATAACTTTCCTTCCAAGGAGTAAGTGTCTTTTAATTTCATGGCTGCAGGCACCACCTGCAGTGATTTTGAAGCCCAAAAAAATAAAGTCTGCCACTGTTTCC
>NW_011494604.1:5867953-5868188 GCF_000754665.1 Bison bison bison | reverse complement strand
CCTCCATCCATGGGATTTTCCAGGCAAGAGTACTGGAGTGGGGTGCCATTGCCTTCTCTGAATAAAGCTGTTACCTTTTTTTAAATTACAAACCTGACTCAGTAGAAAATAGGCTAATACCTACTCAGCCATAAAAAAGGATGAAATAATGCCATTGCTGCAACATGGATGGACCTAAAGATTATCATATTAAGTGAAGTAAGTCAGACAAAGACAAATACTATATGATATTACT
>NW_011494604.1:5867393-5867853 GCF_000754665.1 Bison bison bison | reverse complement strand
GGCTTTGGCATAGTCAATAAAGCAGAAATAGATGTTTTTCTGGAACTCTCTTGCTTTTCTGATGATCCAACGGATATTGGCAATTTGATCTCTACCTTTTCTAAAACCAGCTTGAACATCTGCAAGTTCACGGTTCACATGTTGTTGAAGCCTGGCTTTGAAAATTTTGAGCATTACTTTGCTCATATGTGCTGCTGCTGCTGCTAAGTCGCTTCAGTTGCATCTGACTCTGTGCGACGCCATAGACAGCAGCCCACCAGGCTTCCCCATCCCTGGGATTCTCCAGGCAAGAACACTGGAATGGGTTGCCATTTCCTTCTCCAATGCATGAAAGTGAAAAGTGAAAGTGAAGTCGCTCAGTCGTGTCCGACTCTTTGCGACCCCATGGACTGCAGCCTACCAGGCTCCTCCATCCATGGGATTTTCCAGGCAAGAGTACTGGAGTGGGGTGCCATTGCCT
>NW_011494604.1:5855754-5867293 GCF_000754665.1 Bison bison bison | reverse complement strand
ATGAAATAATGCCATTGCTGCAACATGGATGGACCTAAAGATTATCATATTAAGTGAAGTAAGTCAGACAAAGACAAATACTATATGATATTACTTATATGTGGAATCTAAAAATCTGAAACAAATGGACTGACTTACAAAACAGATACAGACACACAGATACAGAAAACAGACTTACGGTTACCCAAGGGGATAGTAGTGGGAGAGGGAGTTAAATTAGGAGTTTGGGATTAACATATATACACTACTATGTATAAAACAGATAAACAACAAAGGCCTGCTGTATAGCACAGGGAACTATATTCAATATCTTATAATGAAAAAATCTGAAAAAGAAAACATATATATGTATGCATGTATAATGGAATCATTTTACTGTACATCTGAAACTAATACAACATTGTAAATTAACTATACTTCAATTAAAAATGATTAAAAAGGGAAAATAGGCTAAATAAGTAATTAAAAAAAGACAATGCAGATGGCTAGTGAATGGGCATAAATCCACATTAAGATGCCATTATTTAACATATTTATTTCAATTGACAAAGATTTCGGTATACTCATACACAGTTAGGGCTTCCCTGGTGGCACAGAGGTTTAAGCGTCTGCCTGCAATGTGGGAGACCTGGGTTTGATCCCTGGGTTGGGAAGATCCCCTGGAGAAGGAAATGGGAACCCACTCCAGTATTCTTGCCTGGAGAATCCCATGGACGGAGGAGCTTGGTGGGCTACAGTCCACGGGTCGCAAAGAGTCGGACCCGACTGAGCGACTTCACTTTCACTTACATACACAGTCGGTGGAAGTGTAAATTCATCAGGCTTTGTAAGAGGCTGTGTATCACTGTGTGAGAAAAAAAGCATTTAAAATGTTTTTACTCAAAATATTTGTTTCAGCATTCCACTTTTAGAAATTAACTTTGCTTTTTTCACTTAATAGCCTATTCAAAGTATCTCCATGTTATATAACTTCTCAATATTTTGAATAGCCATGTGTATTTGTTTATTTCGTTATTTGTTTATTTGGGAATATTCCCTGCAAAACACTTTTATAGAATGAATGTTCTTATCTGGACATCTTGCTTGTTTCTTTGATTGTTGAGAAGTTATTAAAAACAATAATCTTCAAGGTGGGTTTCAGGATCACTGAGCAACCACTCAAGAGTAAGTTAATTGCAAATGGCAAGAATTTGCAGTTTCTTGCTTTTTAAATAAAGTTCAAACTGTTAGTCCTTTAAACCAGGCTTTGGAGTTTTGATGGTGAAAAACTCAGTCTCTGCCTTATGCAGCAAATGGACACTTAAATTACAGTGTGTTAAGTGAGACAATAAAATTAAATCCTGGGGACAGATTAGAAAGATTTCTGTCTTGCATGGGCAAGTATGGTTTCCTAAAATAGGGAATGTTTAAGCTGACAGATAAAGGACAAACTGGGAATTACCAAGGTGAAGAGGAATTTGAATAGGGCTTCTGGCAGAGAGCCAGAATATGTGGAATGACCCAAAAGTAAGTGAGCGAGTAGAATGGTGAGGATGGAAGCATAAATAAGGGCCAGATCCTGGGCCTTTAGAGTCATAGTAAGGATTTTAACCTGAGGATTGGAGAGAGCCATTGAAAATGTTAAGTAGGAGGTTGATCATGTTTTTGCTTGTTAAAGAACATTTTGATTGCAGTGTGTTGATATGATTGACTTCACTGGAGCAAGAGAGTCCTTTAGAAGGTTGCTGCAGTTCAGATAAGAGGAAATGCTGGTTTGCTCTGGGCAGTTAGTAGAGATGGAAATGGACAGCACCACAGTACTTAGGAGGTAGAGTGACAGGCCATGTTTGCTTGCATGTGAAGGAGGGGAGAGGGAGGCCAAGATGATGTCCAGAGCTATGTCTTGATCAACTGTGCAAATACTGTTTGTTACAAATCACTGAGACAGAGACCAGAAGATTTGGTGGAGAAGATAAATGCCCAGTTTTTCAGTTAAGCAGGGCGGGCTGCCCCGGTGGCTTAGTGGTAAAGACGACTCCTGCGGTGCAGGAGAAGCAGAAGACATGGGTTTAATCCTTGAGTTGGGAAGATCCCCTGGAGAAGAAAATCACAACCCACTCCAGTATTCTTGCCTGGGAAATCCCACAGACAGAGGAGCCTGGTGAGCTAGAATCCATGGGGCTGCAGAGAGTTGGACACGACTGAGCACAGCACAGCAATGGTTTACCAGGGCTTCCTTCGTGACTCAGATGATAAAGAATCTGCCTGCAATCAGGAGACCCGGGTCTGAAGATCCCTGGGTCTGGAAGATCCCAAGAAGAAGGGAATGGCTACCCACTCCAGTATTCTTGCCTGGAGAATTCCACGGACATAGGAGCCTGGCAGGGGGTTGCAAAGAGTCTGACATGACTGAGCGACTAACACTTTCCCTTTCATAGTTCATTCAGACAGAAATGTTCGATCGCAGTCTAAAGCTCTGAGAGAGTTAACAAGCTGGAGATAAATATTTGAGATTTTGATATTTATTTCTTTGAGAGTAAATTGGCTTTATAAGTTGGGGTAATTTCCTTTTGTATTTCATGACTACGTTTATGCTCAAAGAGCTGCTTGCCAAATAACAGGCTGTCTGAAAGTGTTTTGTTGGTCATGTATTTACTTCCTCTGTTATAATTGGTGAGATTCAACCTAATTGGTTCTTTTATTTATTTTCACAGTTTTCATGGTGTCTTAAAATCCACTGTAAGGAAGTACTTTCTTGTATTTGTCTCTTCTTCTGTGGATAGACATTTGTTTTCTGTTTCTCTCAGTGCCACTGTCATCATAGTCAGTGTTACCATGAAGCTTGTGTGCTCGTCTCTGCACATATGTGAGAGCTAGGGAGTGGAACTATCAGACAGAAGGGCATACGCATCTTTAATTTAACCAGATGTTGACAGACTGCTTTATGAAGGGGTTGTATCTGTGTACATTCCCACTAGCTATGTATGAGACTGTGTTTTCTCTCCTGTGGTAGGTATTATCAGACTTTAAAATGTTTGTCATTCTGATGAGTGTGAAATGGTTTCTTGTGACTTTAAGTTTGTTTCTTAATTGCCTGTGAAGTTGAGCATCCTTTCATGTTAACTATCCACTCATGATTTCTCTTCTACAAGTGACCTATTTATATTTAACCCCTGTCCTCTGTTAATTTGTCCTTTTCTTTCTGATTTGTGGAATTTTTTAACAGATGTACTAAACTATTGTCAGTGAAAATCTCTCCTCCCAATCTGTGGTTTCTCTTCACTTTTTAATTTTTTTTTTCCACTCTAAAACTTCACTTTCTGTGACTTGAGACTTTTAAGATTTACTGCTTCATTTGCTGGTTATTTTGGATATATGCATATCTTAGTTTTTAAAAGAAAGTTATTTTTATCTTTTATACATAGAAAATTTATCAAATCTGTTGTATTGAATGGTGATACATTTAAAAATATTTTAAAGTCATAAAATACAAACAGATATCAGCAAAAATTTTTTTTTGGTAAGCTTTATATTTTAGAGCAGTTTTAGGTTTACAGCAAACTTGAACAGAAGGTAGAGAATTCCCATGTCCCTCTGTTCCCATATACTTTCACCCTACTTCCCAGATGGCTCAGTGGGTAAAGAATCTGCCTGCAGAGCAGGAGACACAGGAGATGTGCGTTCAATCCCTGGGTCGGGAAGGTCCCCTGGAGGAGGAAATGGCAAATCATTCCTGTATTCTTGCCTGAAGAATCCCTCGGACAGAGGAGCCTGGGGGGGCTACGACAAAGAGTCAAATACGAATGAGGAACTAAGCACCCTCACTATCTGCATCAGGTACCGTGGTACCTTTGTCACAGCTGAGAAACCTACACTGACACGTCATTATCACACAAACCCTGTAGTTTCTACTAGGGTTTGCCCTCAGTGTTGTGCATCCTTTGGGTTTTGACAAGTGAGTAATGACTTGCACTTACTGTTGTGGTGACATAGTTTTACTGCCCAAAGTATCCTCTGTGCTCTGCTGATTCATCTCTCCCTTCATCTTGACCCCTGTCAACCACAGATCTTTTTAATGTCTTCATAGTTTTGCCTTTACCAGAATGTCATGTAGCTGAAATCATACAGTATACAGACTTTTCAGACTGGCTTCTTTGACTTAGTAATATCCATTTAAGTTTCTTCCATGTCTTTTCATGGCTTTATAGCTCATTCTTCTGTTTTAAGCACTGGATAATATTCCACTGTGTGTAGATGTACTACAGTTTATTTATCAATTAACCTACTGAAGGACATCTCAGTTGCTTCCAAGTTTTTTGGCAATTGTGAATAAAGCTGCTATATACATCTGTGTGCAGGTTTTTGTGTGGGCATAAACTTTCCACTCATTTGGATAATTACTAAAGAGCACAATTCCTGGATTGTATAGTATGTATTTTAAGAGCATGTTTAGTTTTATAAGAAACCCCCAAACTGTCTTCCAAAGTGACTCTGCCATTTGCACTCTCAAAAGCAATGAATGAGAGCTCCTGTTGCTCTACCTTTTCACCAGCATTTGGTATTGTCTGGAGTTTGGCCATTCTAATAGGTGTGTAGTGATATCTCATTGTTTTTTAAAATTAGCTTAATCATATCATATCATAATGATTTATGATATATGTTTCAAGTGTACAACATAATGATTCATGATTTTTGAAGGTTATACTCTATTTAAAGTTATTATAAAACATTGGCTACGCTTGCTGTGTTGTGCAGTATATTCTTGTAGCTTCTTTATGGTATACATAGTAGTTTACATCTCTTAATCCCATATCCCCTCAGTGTTTTAATTTGTATTTCTTCTTCGCATATGATGTGGAGCACCTGGAGCATCTTTTCATATGTTTATACGCCACCTGTGTATCTTACTTAGTGAGGTGTCCAGATCACCTGAGGCTTCTCAGGTGCCGCTAGTGGTAAAGAACCTGCCTGCCAATGCAGGAGACATAAGAGACGCAGCTTCCATCCCTGGATCAGAAAAATCCCCTGGAGAAGGGAACGGCAACCCACTCTAGTATTCTTGCCTGGAGAATTCCACGGACAGAGGAGCCTAGCAAGCTACAGTTCATAGGGTCACAAAGAGTTGGACATGACTAAGCGACTAACACTCTCACCAGATCTTAGGCCTATTTTTTTTAACTTTTTATTTTATACTGGAGTATAGCTAATAACAGTGTTGTGATAGCTTCAGGTAGACAGCAAAGGGACTCAGGCCTATTTTTCAGTTGGGCTGTTTGTTCGATCATTGTTGAGTTTTAAGAGTTCTTTGTATATTTTGAATACCAGTTGTTTTATCAGATATATATTTTGAAAATATTTTCTCCTAGACTCTGGTTTGTCTTTTTATTCTCTTAAGCAATATTTATATTTAAATAAACATCAGGCATTTTTGTTTGTGGACTATAATTTTCTGATTGATTGATTAGTGTCCTAAGATAAGAAATCTTGGTTGTGATGTAGCACACCAAATAAAATAAGGCAGAACCAATACAATTTTAAATCAGTAGATACTTCCAACTAAAACTAGTTACAAAAAGAATAAAACTTGAAAGCTTTAAGATCTAAATTTATGTAGAACTCCCCTCTATGCAATATAATAAAAATTACATTTATTCAACTATTTTCTTCACTATATTGTTGAAGCAATTTCTTTCCATTCCTTAGTATATTTCAGCCATGAATATTTTTCTTATATATTTAAAATTGAATCTCCTTCCATTACTCTGTATCCTCTTATCCTGCTTTTTAAAAAAGTGCTTATACTACCGGACATAATATGTATACATATTTGTTTACAGTCAGTCCTACTTAGACTTTATTATTTGTTGTAATCCCACTTAGATTCTATGAGAACAGAGATTTATTTTATTACTGTATTCTAAGTTCCCTGTATAGAGCTTGGCATCCAGTAAATGATATAGAAATATTTGTTGAATGAATAAAAAAATCTTACTTATATTTTAATGTGCAAAGCTTAAAAAAAAATCACTGCTAATTTCTAAGGCAGTTGTTATAACTTCAATTGTTATTATACTTGAAATTGATTTTACAAAGACTTCTTGCAGATGAAAAGGGTTGATCTCTTTTCAGTACTATTACTCAGAATTTCAGATTTCATATTCTGAGCAACCAGTTGTATGCGTGTTAAGTTGCTTCAGTTGTGCTGACTTTTTGCGACTCCATGGACTGTATGCAACCCGCCAGGCTCCTCTGTCCATGGAATTTTCCAGGCAAGAATACTGGAGTGGGTTGCCATGCCCTTCTCCAGGGGATCTTCCCAACTCAGGAAATGAACTCACATCTCTTGCATCTCCTGCATTGGCAGGCGGGTTTTTTACCTCTAGCACCACCTGGGAAGCCCTCTTAGAATGACTAGTTTCCTGTTGGTAATATTAGCTATCACCAGGAAAGTGCAACTGAGATGTAATACATCAACTGAGTGTTTAATGAACATCCATTGTATCTGTAGCTATTATAAATCAGTGGACAAGAACTAGCGATGAACTACAGAATATGAATAAATGCTCAGCTGGTTGTTGTTGCTTAGTCGCTAAACGTGTCTGACTCTCTGCGGCTCCACGGACTGTAGCCCATCAGGCTCCCCTGTCCGAGGGATTCTTCCAGCAAGAGTACTAGAGTGGGTTGCCATTTCCTTCTCTAGGGAATATTCCCAAACCAGGGACCGAACTCACATCTCCTGCATTGGCAGGTGGATTCTTTACCCCTAAAGGCCGTCAGGGAAGCCTAGTGTTCAGCTTAAATGCATATATTACCACAACTGTATAGTCAATTGCATTATCTCCTTTTTAGTATAAGGATTTTTAAACAGGAGGATGAGATCTTGCTGATAGAAAATAAAACTTGAAATATAAAGACTCTTGGCTCTTTAGCAATAGTTAATATGATTGCACTTAAAACTACTGTTGCTAGACTGTTTAAATAAAGATAACCCAGACTTCAGAGTTTTGTTTAGTGCTGAAGGACATGATTAGCAAATTTGTGGGACAGAATTATAACCCATCCCTAAGCAGTTAATGAAATTAAGTTTACCTTGTGTATATGTGTTGCTTTTAATTTTGAGAATTTATTAGCAAAGAGTAACAGTAACTGTAGCTATACAAAAAGAACCATAGAGTTGGAATGCAAGATATCCCAACTTTATAGAAAGATAAGAAAATACAGATCTTGATCTATAACTTGTCTCATGGAGAGTTAGAGAGCTAGATTAACAGTCCTTGTATTTGTAGCTGTTAGATTGTGTTTAATGTTATGAGTAGCAATAGAACTTTTCTTTGGACTTCTGAGAAAGAATAGGAAAGTTTCTTTTTCATGTAATAACTAGCTTTAGCTTAAAGGAAGGGACTGAGAATGGAGAAGAGTAGAAGGAAACTAGATACTTGTTTATTTTTAATATGCATTTTCAAAATTTCTAGTTGGGAAATTTTTTTTCTCATTTTAGTTTCAGGTACTTTATTTTCTTAGAAGATTTTCCAAACTGCTATTTTAAAATAATAGATTAATCCCTTACATAGTCACATACTCTTAGGTCATCAAAATACCAGGCTAGAGGTGTTTTTCAACATAAAAAAATTGTTTTCCAGCCACTTTGACTTGTCATAAAATTAGTGTTTATTCTCAGCTCTTATCTTATTTGATCTGTTACTAGCTTTTGACATGGTTGATCACTCCTTCCTTTTTTATAAACTTTTTTTTTAACTTCTATACCACACTGTCTCGGTTTTCCTCTTATCTCATTAGTTGCCTTCTTCTCAGTTTCTTTTTCTAGTTCCCCTTGTTCTTTCTGACTTTATGTATCAGAGCGTCCCAGACCTCAGTCCTTAATTCTCTTTTCTATCTTCACTTTTTTTGGGATAATGTCCAGTGCCTGGCTGTAAATGCTATCGACATGCTTATGGTTTCTAAACTTGTTCCCTTAGTTCAGACTTCTGAAATCCAGACTTTTATATTTATCTACCTGTCTGATGCCACCACTTATATGTATCTAATAAATATTTCAGGGTCAAATCCCAAACTGAACTCCAGATATTTTCTACCAGACCTGTTCTGCCCATAGTCTTCTCCATTTCAGTTGGTTGCAACAGTATCATTTTGGTTGCTCCAGCCAAAAACTTTAAATCAGTCTTTAATTACACATCTGTCCGCTTACTGACATATCCGTGCATGTATATGCTCACACTCTATATGTAGTCTGTGAGGAAATTTTCTTGAGTTTAAGCCACTTTCCAAATCCTCTATTAGTCCACATTCTAGAGTATTGTGAAAAAATTTCTATTTTTCTCAACTTTAAAAGAAATTATAGGTACTGTAATCATTCATTAAAGGTATATAGACTCTTCCTTGTATGTGGAAAGAACTTTATCATTGTTTCATTGAAAAATTGGTTTTGAGGTGTATGGAATTGTTTGTGTATTCTTTTTTATTTCATTTTCTCTAAAGACTTTTAAAATAACACCTCTGTGAGGCTGGAGAGGTTATGGCAAATTGGAATAATTAAAGTCTGGAATTGTAATTGGAAGGGGAATTGGAAAGTTAACATATACTTACATGTACACTGAGATACAGGTACAATAATCACAGGTGGTCCTGGACCCTAGATTATATAAATTGTTTTAAATGCTGCATCTTTCCATCCATCCAGTAAACATGGGTGTTACTTGTTAACTAACCAAATTAGCTAAAGGAACCATAGTCTCTGCTCAAGGCCTCTAAGTTTTGACTTCTAGACCAATAGTTGAATTATCATTTTGAGAGGTGCTCATTCCACTGAGGAGTAGAAGGGGCTTCAGTGTCACAAGTTTACTATCCAGAATGGTTTATGGTGTGAACATTGACTTTAAAACCCTGAACCTTTCAATTATGCTCTTAAATTTGTATTCTTCTGCATCCTGTTTACAAATCTTGGAAATCTGCAATGTTTTACTGCAGATAAAATACTATGTAAAGTGCTTTTCTAAACACAGCTGCTCTACTTTCATTAAACATTTTGGACATTCAGCAATTTGCTAAGATTTCTTCCTATTTAATTCTGTGATTCTGGGATTGTTGCTCATTTTCCTCTTAATACTTTTTCTGTCTATTATTTCATCTTACTATTTTATATTCTTTTCATAATATAATAATATATATTCTTCTCTTAATATAATGACAAAATGTGGTCCACTGGAGAAGGGAATGGCAAACCATTTCAGTATTCTTGCCTTGAGAACCCCATAAATAGTATGAAAAGGCAAAAAGATAGGACACTGAAAGATGAACTTCCCAGGTTGGTAGGTGCCTAACATGCTACTGGAGATCAGTGCAGAAATAACTCCAGAAGGAAGGAAGAGACGGAGTCAAAGTAAAAACAACACTCAGTTGTGGGTGTGACTGGTGATGGAAGCAAGGTCCAATGCTGTAAAGAGCAATATTGCATAGGAACCTGGAATGTTAGGTCCATGAATCAAGGCAAACTGGAAGTGGCCAAACAGGATATGGCAAGAGTGAACGTCAACATTTTAGGAATGAGCGAACTAAAATGGACTGGAATGGGTGAATTTAACTCAGATGACCATTATATCTACTACTGTGGGCAGGAATCCCTTAGAAGAAATGGAGTGGCCCTCATAGTAAACAAAAGAGTCCAAAATGCAGTACAAGTTAATATATAATCTCACCTATACTTCACATTATTACATTCACAGCTTCAATTTTAACATCCAAATCATCATTCCACCTAAAATTTATTCTGTAGAAGTAAATGTATCTAGTCTAGCTTGTTTTCCGCCAAGTAGTGAGCCAGTTTTCCCTCTATTTCTGAGGTAACTATTTTCCACTGATCTGAAATACCACCTTAATCAAACTCTAAACTCCCATATACATTTGAGTCTGTCTCAGAATTTTTTAAAATTCTGTTCATCTGTCAAACCTGAGCTCTGTACAACACTATTTTAATCTTGGTATTCCAATAATACATTTTAAAATCTGATGCAGGACATCATTGCTCTTTTTTCCAAAGTTTTCTTGGCGAGTCTCACACATTTGCTCTTGCATTTAGAAATTTAAATTTATAAATTAATTTAGGAAAAATGTACACTTTTACAATGTTGAGTCTTCAAGCAACAGACATGATTCCTTAGTCATATTTTCCCTTTTTGTCATCAAGTTTTTAGCTGCTGTATAATTATAAAGCCCCACATAATTTTTACTTCATTTCTATTCATTTTATGTATTTTTCCACTAGCTTAATTTCCCTGAACTTGTCTTTATTTCTATCTACTTAATTGCTATACAGAAAATTTTTGTACAACCATGTTTATGGTCCTTTTTGAATTGTTTTGTTCATTTTCATTATATCTGCCTTATACTTTATCAGACTTAAACATTACAAGCTGAAAAAGGACTATAAGAATATAGTCAGAAAACAGAAGAGATTCAGAGATAACACTTACACATAATTCCAGACACTGTTTTATACAGGATATTACCTATCCATTCCTTTAAAGGAGAGCAGTGTGCACTGTTTTACATGTTACTTTCTTTTCATGGGGAATTCTGAGGGTGTTAAAAACAGAATGAATTTATTTTAAATTCAAAAAGAAAAAAGAAAGAAAATGGATTCATCTCTGACTACATGCAACAAGCTAAATTTCTCAAGAAAGATCAGACCTTAACAAACTGGAAATAGAACTGCCATAAGACCCAGCAATCCCACTGCTGGGCATGCATACCGAGGAAACCAGAATTGAAAAGAGACACGTGTACCCCAATGCTCATCGCAGCACTGTTTACAATAGTGAGGACATGGAAGCAACCTAGATGACCATCGGCAGACAAATGGATAAGAATGCTGTGGTACATACACACAATGGAATATTACTCAGCTATTAAAAAGAACGCATTTGAATCCGTTTTAATGAAATGGATGAAACTGGAGCCTATGATACAGAGTGAAGTAAGTTAGAAAGAAAAACACCAATACAGTATATTAATGCATATATATGAAATTTAGAAACATAGTAACAATGACCTATATCTGAGACAGCAAAAAAGACACAGATGTAAAGAACAGACTTTTGGACTCTGTGGGAGAAGGCGAAGGTGGGATGATTTGAGAAAATAGCATTGAAACATGTATATTCAGTTCAGTCGCTCAGTCGTATCTGACTCTTTGCGACCCCATGAATCGCAGCAGGCCAGGCCTCCCTGTCCATCACCAACTCCCGGAGTTCACTCAGACTCACGTCCATCAAGTCAGTGATGCCATCCAGCCATCTCATCCTCTCTCATCCCCTTCTCCTCCTGCCCCCAATCCCTCCCAGCATCAGAGTCTTTTCCAATGAGTCAACTCTTCGCATGAGGTGGCCAAAGTACTGGAATTCAGCATCATTCCTTCCAAAGAAATCCCAGGGCTGATCTCCTTCAGAATGGACTGGGTGGATCTCCCTGCAGTCCAAGGGACTCTCAAGAGTGTTCTCCAACACCACAGTTTAAAAGCATCAATTCTTCGGCACCCAGCCTTCTT
>NW_011494604.1:5823452-5855654 GCF_000754665.1 Bison bison bison | reverse complement strand
CCATGAAGTGATGGGACCGGATGCCATGATCTTCGTTTTCTGAATGTTGAGCTTTAAGCCAACTTTTTCACTCTCCACTTTCACATGTATATTACCATATGTGAAAAAGATCACCAGTCCAAGTGAAACAGGGCACTCAAAGCCGGTGCACTGGGACAACCCTGAGGGATGGAACACGGAGGGAGTTGGGAGGAGAGTTCAGGATGGGGGACACTTGTACACCCATGGCTGATTCATGTCAATGTATGGCAAAAACCACTACAATACTGTAATTAGCCTCCAATTAAAGTAAATTAATCAATCAATTAAAAAAAAGAAAGACCAGAGACATTTCCAAACAAACAGCAGAAAGAATTACACAGCCATGCACTTGGGAGAAGAGGACCATGGATGGAAGCAAAAGGAAAAGAACCCTGTTCTCAGAATCTATCTGACACAGCTTTCAATCTAAAAATGCAACTTACTACTTAACTTTGAAATACTAAATGTCTCTCGCAAACTAACATATATTTGTTTTCCCAGGGGAAAAAAAAAGAAAAGAAACTTATCATCCTGCCACGAAACACGTCCTTCAGAGGAATCTCACTAAGTCTGGAATAAATTATGAGGGGAAAATCATGAAAATCTTTTTAGTGGTGAACCATCTGAAATGATTTGTGTATTAGACTTTATTTGGGAGGAAGAGGCTGACCCTGTTGCTTTTCCCTCTTACTCATTTGATCATTCTACCAGAGACTCAAGATCAAAATAAATGACACCTTAATTATGCTGATCACAGTAAATCTTAGTACACTAATGGCTTCCCTGTGATTAAGACATAAAGGCTAACTTAGGCAGACAGGGCAAAAAGACAGCATCTCTTCCTGTTGTTTTTCTTCCTGTTTACTCTGACAACATTCTTGTATGTCTTAAATGTTTCACTTAATTTCCACAGTCAAGTCTATGTCACAGGAATTTTCATGAGGGCAGACTACCTCTTAACACAGTTTATCAAAAAATTCCTTTTTTCACCATTCAAATTAGACTCTGCAGCTCATACACTCAAAACAAAAAATAAAGAGAAGGAAAAAATATACACACAATTAAGCAGTTAGCCTGGGGTTTGAGTAAATTTATTGGTACTACAGTCATTACTGATCAATCTATTACTTTGATAACCCCACTGCATGACATAGTAGAGAATAAAACGTCTAATAAATGAGACTTTTAATAAATGTAATCCCCATTCCCACATTACCTACTACTTCAGGAGTAATTATTCCATCTGTCAGTTCTGAGCTCAAAACATAAACCAATTATGGGAGGCAGGGGTAGGGGAACACATTCCTCAGTAGAAAAATCTTAAAACTTCTAGTACCCAGACAACAGAATAGAGTTGGTATAAACTGTGTTCTAGTCCTTACTGTCATTAATTTGCTACATCATATTGGCCAATCACTTCAAATCTGACTGATTTGTTATCTATGAAACTGCAAATATCACTTATCCTACTTTTCCCAAAGGAGCTTTGAGAATCCTAAAATCTGAGTCAGGCACTATCAAAGATAACCCATTTTAAATGTTCCATTTCAAAAATACAGAAACCAAATCAATTCTACTAAAAAAAGAAAATAAATACAAAACAATAAAACACTAAATAAAAAGAAAAAGCATTACAAAGAAATAAATTCTACAGAAATTCAGAGAAGATGGAAATCAGTGGGAAAATGACTAGATGACTACTTTAAACAAGGAGATTTTTCTTTTTTAAGGGAGAGTGGCAAGAACATGTTTTCTTTCCTTCTCCAAAGTTTACAAACATCAATTTTAAACAATTATTATTATAGGAAACTCCACCTACTGTGAATCCAGGGATTGGCTACAATTCCATACCACAGATAAGAATGTAGGTCCAATACCTATATTGCTTTCCTGGTGACTCAGATGGTAAAGAATCCGCCTGCAATGCCAGAGACCTGGGTTCGATCCCTGGGTTGGGAAGATCCCCTGAGGAAGGGAATGGCTACCCACTCCAGTACAGGAGATCAGGTTTGATCCCTGGGTCAAGAACATATACCCTAGAGGAGGGCATGGCAACCCACTTCAGTATTCTTGCCTAGAGAATCCCATGGACAGAGGAGACTGGCAGGCTACGGCCCATGAGGTTGCAAAGAGTTGGACACAAATGAAGCGACTGAGCACAGCACAGCACCATGCAATAAGGACAAAATGAAAAGCAGAGTCCCCACAATTTCACTAATCTAAAGCAAAGTACAGATCTTTAAATTAACAGAGTTCAGAAAAGTCTTATTAATAGCATATAGTAACAATATACCAAAAAGACTTCTGGTTCAGCTTAGGGACGCTGGACTGGTTTTATCTGACTTCGACCTAAGAAACCTGAAGACAAGCATTTGATTGGAGTTACTCACAGCAACAGCAGCTACAATTGCAAAGTAGCTACTGTCACCAATAGCAGGCCAAGGAGAATGTTTCCCATGTAAAAAATATGAACTACTCTGGAGTTGTCTTGGGCTTGTTTTATATCCTGGAATAAGAAAACTTCTGCAGAGGCTGAACTGTACCACCAGATGCCAGTGGACAAAAGTACAATGAACAACCAGCCTAACAAGAAACACTGGCCTAAGACGAGAGAAAGTGCTTCAGTTCAGTTCAGTTGCTCAGTCACGTTCAACTCTTTGCAACCCCATGAAGCACGCCAGGCCTCCCTGTCCATCACCAACTCCCGGAGTTCACTCAAACTCAAGTCCATCGAGTCGGTGATGCCATCCAGCCATCCTATCCTCTGTCGTCCCCTTCTCCTCCTGCCCCCAATCCCTCCCAGCATCAGGGTCTTTTCCAATGAGTCAACTCTTCTCATGAGGTAGCCAAAGTACTGGAGTTTCAGCCTCAGCATCAGTCCTTCCAATGAACACCCAGGACTGATCTCCTTTAGGATGGACTGGTTGAATCTCCTTGCAGTCCAAGGGACTCACAACAGTCTTCTACAACACCACAGTTCAAAAGCATCAATTCTTCAGCGCTCAGCTTTCTTCACAGTCCAACTCTCACATCCATACATGACCACAGGAAAAACCACAGCCTTGACTAGATGGACCTTTGTTGGCAAAGTAATGTCTCCGCTTTTGAATATGTTATCTAGGTTGCTCATAACTTTCCTTCCAAGGAGTAAGCGTCTTTTAATTTCATGGTTTTAGAGCCCAAAAAAAAAAGTCTGACACCGTTTCCACTGTTTTCCCATCTATTTCCTATGAAATGATGGGACCAGATGCCATGATCTTAGTTTTCTGAATGTTGAGCTTTTCATTGACGGATTAGGGAGTAATAGTAACAGCATTCTCTAGACTGAGCTTTTTTTTTTTTAACAGAATCATTGAGGTATAACTAAGTGCACATATATTTGAAGTGTACAATTTGATACACACACACATATTCATAAAGCCATCACCACATTCAAGATAATAAACATATCTATCACCCCCAAAATTTCCTCATGCCCCTCTGTAATTTCTGTCTCCTGCCCCTTCTCTCCCTCCTCAGCTGCTTTCTGTTGCTATATATTAAATTTTCAACAATTTTATATAAATGTGTTACTATAACTCCTTGATCTGGGTTCTTTTACTCAGCATGCATTTTCTGAGATTCATCCATGCTGTATCGACAGTTTATTCCTTTTTGTTACTGAGCAGCATTCTGTTTTAAGGATACACCTATTTATCCATTCACTGTTGATGGACATTTGAGTTGTTTTCAGTTTTCAACTATTACAAATAAAGCTGCTATAAACATTCAGGTACAAATCTTTTTATGGCCACATGCTTTCTTTTCTCGTGGATAAGTACCTAAGAGTGGAATGTGTGCATCATATGACAAGCATATGCTAAATTTTCAAGAAACTGTCATTCTGGTTTTCAAAGTAGTTTTGCCATTTTACATATCTACTACTGTGTATAAGAATTCTAGTTGCTCCACATACCTACCAACACTTGGTATGATCCGTCTGTTTCATTTTAGCCAGTATACCAGGTATGTAGTGATATACTGAGTTGGATATTAATAATTTGCATTTCCCCAATAATAAAAGAAGTTGAACATCTTTTCATAAGCTTCTTTGCTACCCTACATCTTCTTTCACTATTCCTGAGAGGTGAAAGAAAGGCTTCTGGCAGGCAGTAATACAGACACTAAGACAGAAAGGACGAACAGGAGGAAACTAGTGAAAGGGAGTGGAAAAAGCTTTCCAGGCAAAGAGAACAAACAGCCTGCTCAAAGCCTGGAGGAGACAGCAAACAGCATGGAGTTTCCCCCTCCAGTCTGCTCGAGGAGCTGAAATAAGACCTTCCGAGGAAACTGGAAATCCACATATGTACGTGTTAAGGTCCAAATTTTTTAACATTCACACTTTTAAACAATGTTAATTTTTAACATAATGCAATCCAACAAAATGCAAGACAAGCAAAATACATATCTGTGGGCAAAATAAGAGCATGTTATCAGCCAGTTTGTAATCTCTGATACAGAAGAACTAAGTAAAGTTATTAATACGATTGATCTAAAAGACATGTAACTATCAACCAAGATTTATACTCTGCAGAGTATATACCTTCTATTTAAATATTCATGGACCATTTTAAGAAATTGGTTAAGCCACAAAGAAACTTCGTAAGTTTCATAGAGAAGAAATACAACTAATCACACTCATTAACCACTACATAATGAAACTGAAATAGAAGGAAGGAAACAAAAAAATCCCAATCCTAGGAACTTTGAATTTTTCTCCTAAACAGTGTTAAGTTAAAAATAAAATCAAAACTACACATTAACAATGTATGATAAATAATCATAAAAACACTTCACGGCAAAATCCAACAAAAGCTCAAAGAAAAACTTATACTCTTGAGGACTTTATACTGAATATTAGATAAAAGGCTGTAAATGAACTCAAAATACCATATTTACTTTATTCTTTCTAAAAAAAGGCAGAAAACAGTATTATGAAATCTAAGGCAGACATTAATTTAAAAAAAAAACTCAGCAATTCCCTGGCAGCCCAGTGGTTAGAACTTGATGCCTTCACTGCTGGGGCCTGGGTTCAATCCCTGGTTGGGAAACTAAGATTCCACAAGCCATGTGACACGGCAAAAAAAAAAAATAGAAAACAGCACCCTAACACTTCATCACAATGCCAAATTCATTTTTATCATCTCCCATCACAAGAAAGGTGAATATATTACAGTAAGATAATTTGAGACCACATTCACATAATTTTTATTATACTTTGTTATCAATTGTTGTTAGTCACTTACTGTGCCTAATTTATAAGTCAAGTTTATCACAGATATGTATGGATAGGGAAAAATGGTATATATACAACTCAGTGCTACTGCTGGTTTCAGGGATCCACTGGGGTTCTTGGAATGTATTTCCCGCTGATAAGGGCGGGAACTACTGTATTACCAAAACCTAAAACAGAACAATAACTCATTATAACTTCTAAATATTAATACAAATTCATAAATAAAATGTAATGAAATCCAGCTGTTTTTTAAAATTATGACTAAATGAAGTTTACAGGACTGTAATGATACTTTAAATCCACTAATTTTACTATGTCACTAAATCAAAGAAGAAAAGTAACATGATTATCTCTGCTAAAGATTGACTTGATATCCCTCCAAAATTCACATGCTGAAACCTTAACCTCTAACCTGCTGGTGTTTGGAGGTAGGGTCTTAGGGAAGAAATAAAGATTAGATTAGGTCACAACTGTGATAACGAGATTAGTGTCCTTAAGGAGATGAAGAGACCAGAGTTCTCTCTATACACCAGAAAGAAGGTCCTCATCAAGAACTCAGCAATGCTAACACTCTGATCTTAGACTTCTAACTTCCAGAACTGTGAGAAATGTTTGGTATCTAAGCCACTCAATCTATGGTATAATCTGACATGGCAGTCCAAGATGACTAAAACAGTCTCAGATAACAAAAAGGCACTGGACAAAATTAAACATCCATTCCTGATTTATAAATCTATTTACTTAAAAAACAATTACATCTTGGGAATTCCCTGGTGGTCCAGTGGTTAAGACCCCACACATTCACTGCCAAGAGCCCAGATTCAATCCCTGGTCAGGGAATTAAGATCCCACAAGACACTGGCATAGCTAAAAAAAAAAGTTACATCTCTAAGACCATACACATACACACACACACAGAGTGGAGGCAGTGGAAGTGGGGAGAACAGGGAGGGAGGGAGAAGAAAGCACTAACATTTGCCTGGACTACTCCTCCTTCATCTTTCTTCTTTTATTGGAGCAAAATATAGCAATAGCTTCTAAAATTTTAAGTGTATATACTTTTAGGCAAATACACCAGGAGTGGAGAAGGAAGCTCACAGGAAAAATAAACAAACTAAAAATAAAAAACTCACCAGGAGACTGGTTATTCAAATTGCCATTCAATAATTAGTACACAGCCACTTAAAGAGTATGCAGCCATTTAGACAGTAAGGCAGATATTTATGTACTGACAAAGAAATACGAACATTACATTAAGTGAAAAAAAGCTATGTGAAGCAGACAGAAGATGATCTGATCTCATTCATGAAAGAAAAAAATAAGCGTTAGCATAAATACAGCAAAACGTCTGAAAGCATACACACTAAGTTGTTAGCACTTAGAATTAAAATGTATTATTTTCCTAATTCATATAAGTTGTTTTTAAAACCTGCATAAGAAGAAAACAAAGTTTCTTTTTAAAGACTATAAAGAAAAGGGCACTATATAAAAGTCTGAAGGGCTCACTAAAACAATATTTAGGCGGCAATGAAACAAAAAATCAGAAGACAACAGGCCGTAAATTAGAAGGCCTCAGCAAAGTTTACCTCAAAGGCAGTGTAAAGACACTAAGCATTTTTGTGTATTAAAGTAAAAACAATGAAATTAGTATCTCAGGAGGACTACTGTTAATACAATAATAATAGGTAATATTGGGTTGGGCAGGGAACAGGATATCTCGGGAAAAACTATAATGAGGCTGTCTACACTGGGAGTGGCAAAATCAGCCTGAGATGTGACAAAATAATTGCAGCCACGAAATTAAAAAGACTCTTGCTCCTTGGAAAATAGCTTTGACAAACCTAGACAGCATATTAAAAAGCAGAGACATCACTTTGCCGACAAAGGTCTCTATAGTCAAAGCAATAGTTTTTCCAGTAGTCATGTATGGGTGTGAGAGTT
The DNA here is from genome assembly GCF_000754665.1 of Bison bison bison. Taxonomy (NCBI): domain Eukaryota; kingdom Metazoa; phylum Chordata; class Mammalia; order Artiodactyla; family Bovidae; genus Bison; species Bison bison. The sequence continues at coordinate 5,848,417 of NW_011494604.1, read as the reverse complement.
GGACCATAAAGAAGGTTGAGCGCCGGAACAATCGATGCTTTCAAACTGTGATTTTGGAGAAGACTCTTGAGAGTCCCTTGGACAGCAAGGAGATCAAACCAGTCAATCCTAAACGAAATCAACTGTGGATATTCATTGGAAGGACTGATGCTGAAGCTAAAACTCCAATACTTGGCCACCTGATGCGAACAGCCAACTCACTGGAAAAGATCCTGATGCTGGGAAAGACCGAAGGCAGGAGAAGAGGGCAACAGAGGATGAGGTGGTTGGATGGCATCACTGACTCAATGGCCGCAAGTTTGGACAAACTCCAGCAAATAGTCAAGGATAGGGAAGCCTCGCGCGCTATAGTTTATGGGGTTGCAAGAGTTGGACACAGCTTAGCGACTGAACAACAACAACAATAAATGGCATATAAATGTTACCACATCACGTGCCTGCTAAAAGATACTTAAATGGCTATCCACTGCAATCCTGAATGCTTAACTTGTTCCGAAGAACAAGTAAACTCTTAAGAATAAGGAATGGAGTTATAGACAACCAGTGGGAAACTATACCCTGACTGGAACCATTAGGTTAAAAAACAAGAAGACTGAAAATCACTGTGCTTTATTATCTAGTTACATATATTAAAGAAGAAATCTGACATTCTTAGAACAATAGTCCTTGAATAGGCCTTGAATAAAGGCTCACATCAGAATCACCTGAAGACTGATGCCTGGGTCCTATTCTCCCCCAAAGTTCTTATTCAATTGACCTGCAGGAGAATCCAAACAAAGGTGGCTTGGATAAAGCTTCCCAGGTGATTTTGCTGTGCCCCTTGGTCCTCTGGTTTAAATTACTTATTTGCCTACATGGATGGCTTCTCAAATAATCAAACATTAAAATAAAAAGAAAACTAACATATTGCTAATATAGAGGACAAAGACTTTGACATTAAGTTATCTGTTAACTTTCTCAGAATCTACCTTCAAAACATTGTCATATTTTTACTTCAATGACTACAACCAGCACCTGTGGACAGAATACAGCTGGCTGGATTCAAATCAAAAGAGATGCCACTGTTTAACATCTCTTGGAATCACAGTAAAGCAGTACTAGTAATGCATTTGTGCTGTAATTATAGGAAAGATTACACACAATTTACACAATAGCTGATTGATAAGCAAGAAATCTCCACAATAGTGTTCTATAATTGTGAGTGGTAGTTTGAATTAAACAGTTTTGTAATTTGTACAGACGTTTTCTATTTTCATAGCTAGCTTTCCATCATACTTAAAAAGATCGTGGCTTTTAAATAAATACTGTAAGAGCAAGACTGTTTCTTAACACTTTAAAATGCTGGACTGTTTTCTCAAAAGAGACGCAGAAACATAAAATTATTTTTGCTAAGAATTATTTTTCTTTTTTTTTTTGAAGGTTTAAAAAATTTTTTATTTAGGAAGGCTGAAATGATTGTACGCTAATCTGAACAGGCAATCTGCACAAGGACCTTTCAGTTTTGATATATTCCACACTGGATTCCATCACGCGTGCTTTGTTCTTTCTTCAGATCTCAAATCATTCTCAGGCACCAGACAAGGAAGGAATTATTTTTCTAATGAAATGTTTAAAAATGTTTCTTTCATGTATTTCATACTTTATATAAAGGAAGTATATATAAACAGAAGTTTTAGATACCATACAACTTTCACATACAACTTACCCTCCTAGTTCATTTTTCAAGTCAAAAATGAGGCATTGGTGGTTGTGTCTCTTTAAACCTCTTATGAAATTAACCAAACACACACAAAAATAGTGAGAAGGATATGATGCACTCCCACATACCATCACAATTATCAAAACTTTGCCATTCCTGTTTCATGTAATCCTGTCCTACTTTTATGCTGATATACTTTAAATACCAGCTGTTATATTTTTAATACACTTTTACTAGATAAAAAGTTTTTAATAAAACCTGTCACTATTACGCATAATAACAGTAATTCCTTAATAATATCTAATAAGCATTTCATGTTTGACTTTCACAGATTGTCTCAAAAATGTATTTCTTATAGTTTTGTTTAAAGCTCTATCATTTTGTACCAAATGTGATACTAATATTTTGCCTCAAAAGTTAACGTTTTATGCACTATCCAAATTTGAACATGTCACATGTCTATAAGAGCATCCCACTATGTTTCCAGAACAATCCACCAAAATCCTTAATGTGATATACAAAATCTTGCATGTTTTGACTTTCTATATCCCTGAGAGATATGACTCCGACCTCTCCTAACTCCATAATAAACTAGTATTTTCTTAGTTGTAAGTCACCCCAGTGAGAGAGAATGAACTTAAGAGAATCAAGAATATATACTCAGATAAAGGTAATGAAAAAGCAATCCACTGCATGAACATTAACTGAGTGCCGAATCAAAGGGGGAAAAAAAACTATAAAAGCCCTTACTGGAACAACTGGGAAAATTTGAACATATAATTACTTTTAGTGTTATAAATGTGGTTATAAAGGAGAATGTTCTTATTTTTAGAAGATGCATGCTGAACTTTCAAATGATTTTTTTTTAATGTACATGCTGAGGAATCCCTGGTGGTCCAGTGGTTAGGGCTTTCACTGCAAGAACCCAGGTTCGATTCCTGGTCAGGGAACTAAGATCCCATGAGCTATACAGCATGGCAGGAGAAAATTTAAATCAAATGAATAAAATAAATCAGATTGTACATGCAATATGTATGTACGTGTGTGTGTGTATGTATGAGACAGGCAGAGGGAGCAAACGTGCCAAAATATTAACAATTGGAGAATCTGGATGAAGGTTAGGTAGGTATTCATCGTACATTCTTTCAACAGTTCACTAAGCTTGGCCATTTTTAAAATAAAAATTTGTGGCGGGCAGAGGGGGAAGGGAAAGAATGTGTTGCTTCCTTTTTCCTGAAGTATTTTTTTTTTCTTAGTAACAGCGTTTATTTTTGTAAAAACTTCAAAAATAATGGCAAGAAAGCATACTCCCAAAGATTTTTATCTTTTTTATAGGTTAATAGTTTTCCAAACTTTTCAATATATAGCCCCTTTGATATACACAGTGTCATGTCAAACATTTAAATTGTTCTGTATACTCCTTTTCACATAATATATCATGGACATTACCTCCATAAATTGAAATCTATTTTTTTCTCATTCCTTTATAAAAGGCAGAGTAGAGTAGTACACCTTAGACAGAGCAAGCACTGGCAAATTTTCCACACAGAGCCAGACATACAGTCCCTGTTCCAACTCCTCAATTCTGCTGTTGTAGCTAAAAAGTCATCGATAATATGTAAACAAATAAACATGATTGTGTTCCAATAAAACTTTATTTATGAACACTAAAATTTAAATCTTATATATTGTTAATTATGTCATAAAATTACCTTTTGGGTTTTTTTAACATTTAAAGATATAAAAGCCTATTTTACAAGTAGAAATGACAACACAATTAGCAGGGACCAATCAAAAATATAAACAAGGCCTCTTGTTTAAAAATTAAGAACTTCAAAAAAAGAAAAATTAAGAACTTCAAACTAGTGACAGCACAGCATTAAATCAAGCACAGGGCCCTTCTAAGAGTGAGGCCCTCCATGACTACACAAGTTATATGAAGTATACAGAATAAATATACAGCACTTTTTCAGTGTTCTTATGATTTTTTATGTTCAGTTGCTCAGTCGTGTCCAAATCTTTGCGACCCTATGGACTGCAACATGCCAGGCTTCTTATCTGTCACAATCTCCCAGAGTTTGCTCAAACTCAGGTCCAGTCAGTGATGTGATGCTATCCAACCATCTCATCTTTTGTTGCCCTCTTCTCCTCCTGCCTTCCATCTTTCCCAGCATCACAGTCTATTCCAGAGAGTCGGCTCTTTGCATCAGGTGGCCAAATCATTGTAACATCAGCATCAGTCCTTCCAATGAAAATTCAGGGTTGCTTTCCTTTATGATTGATTGGTTTAATCTCCTTGCTGTCCAAGGGACTCTCAAGAGTCTTCTTCAACACCACAATTAGAAAGCATCAATTCTTTGGCATTCAGCCTTCTTTACAGTCCAACTCTCACATCCATACATGACTACTGGAAAAACCATAGCTTTGACTGTAAGGACCTCTGTCAACAAAGTGACATCTCTACACTGTCTAGGTCTGTCGTAGCTTTTCTTCCAAGGAGCAAGCGTCTTTTAATTTCATGGCTGCAGTCACCATCTGCAGTAATTTTAGAGCCCAAGATAATAAAACTCTGTCACTGTTTCCATTGTTTCCCCATCTATTTGCCATGAAGTGATGGGATCCAATGCCATACTCATCATTTCTTGAATGTTGAGTTTTAAGCCAACTTTTTCACTCTCCTCTTTCACTCTCATCAAGAGGCTCTTTGGTTTCTCTTCACTTTCTGCCATAAGGGTGGTATCATCTGCATATCTGAGGTTATTGATATTTCTCCTGGCAATCTTGATTCCAGCTTGAGCTTCATCCAGCCCGGCATTTCGCACCATGTACCCTGCAGCCTTGATACACAGCCTTAATGTACTCCTTTCCCAATCTGGAACCAATCTGTCGTTCCATGTCCAGTTCCAACTGTTACTTCTTGACCTGCATACAGGTTTCTCAATAGGTAATGTGGTCTAGTATTCCCACCTCTGTAAGAATTTTAATTGTTAGCTATCACTATATTTTAAAAACTTGAGAGTCCCTTGGACTGGAAGGAGATTCAACTAGTCAATCCTAAAGGAAATCAATCCTGAATCTTCACTGGAGGGACTGACACTGAGGGTGAAGTTCCAATACTTTGGCCACCTGATGCGAACTGACTCGCTGGAAAAGACCCAGATGCTGGGAAAGTTTAAAGGCAGGAGGAGAAGGGGATGACAGAGGATGAGCTGGTTGGGTGGCATCACAGACTCACTGCATATGAGTTTGAGGAAGCTCTGAGAGATGCTGAAGGACAGGGAAGCCTGGAGTACTACAATCCATGGGGCTGCAAAGATTCAGACATGAGTGAGCAACAAAACAACAAAAATTCTACCTAACCAATATTCTACTTGCACAATTCCTCTTATAAATAAATGATGTGATAAATTTATCTGAAAAGACATCCTTGTTCATATAAGTTTGCAAATTTTTCCTATCATCCCTTAGAGAACTTCCTAGATGTAAAAAATGCTAAGTAAAAGCATATGTATTTTTTAATTCTGAGATATTTTACTACTTTGTCCTTCACAAAAGCTCTACCAAACCACACCCTTTCCAACACTATGAGGACTGTTTCCCTATACCTTTCCTAGCAAGGGGAACTCTCAACACTGTCAATCTGACAGACAAAAACAGCTCACTTTAGCTTTAAATCTGCCATCTTACTGGTTTCCCTGGTGGCTCAGTGGTAAAGAATCTGCCTACCAACCAGGAGATGGGGGTTAGATCCCTGGGTTGGGACGATCTTCTGGAGAAGGAAACGGCAACCCACTCCAGTATTCTCGCCTGGGAAATCCCATGGACTGAGGAACCTGGTGGGCTATAGTCCATGTGGTCACACAAGAGCTGGACTCGACTTAGTGACTAAACAACAATCTTATTGCATCTTTATAATTTTCCTCATCATCACTGCCGAGGGCACTTTTAGACATAATGTATGCCAGATTATTTATATGACCTGGCCATTTCCCCACCAAGATGCCCTAACAGAATACAGGGGAAATGATGCTCAACTTGTTCCAGGCTTGACCCTTAATTGGCCTGGTAGCTTAATCAGCCTCAAGGATGAGATGACATGTGAATAGAGGTCAAAAGGACCACAAAACAAAAGGGCATCAGACATGTGACTGAAGAAGCCACATTGGAAGTGGATGGTCCAGCCTCAGCCACCCAGTTGTCATAGCATGGATCAGAGATGACCCTTCCAGCCAAGACCTTTTCAAACTCCTGACCCACAAATCATGAGCAAAATAAAACAGTCATTTTAAGTTACTAAGTTTTAGGTTTATTTCTTTCAAATATCTCATTCTGAATCAGGTTTTCCAGGAACAAGTTTCCAAAAGACTGATAAGATATTCTAAGTAGATGGTCAACTGAAAAATCAATGGTTTTATCAAGGTGACATACATAATATTTCAGGGAATTCCCTGATGGTCCAGTGGTTAGGACCCCACACTTTCACTAGTGAGAGCCCAAAGTCTCTCAAGCTGGAAGAGGCAAATTTCTTTTAATTAAAAAAAAAAAGAACATGATACTTTAAAATTTTTCTATACAATCGCAATAAGCATTAATTTTCTGAATAGTTTTGTTTGTGAAATTAACTATTTTATTATAAACCCCACATATATGTATTTGATGGCCTACAAACAGATTAGGCTCTCAAGAATTATATCTACCTAAGAGGAGTGACCAACCTAGACAGCATATTGAAAAGCAGAGACATTATTTGCCAACAAAGGTCCGTCTAGTCAAGGCTATGGTTTTTCCAGTGGTCATGTATGGATGTGAGAGCTGGACTGTGAAGAAAGCTGAGCGCCAAAGAATTGATGCTTTTGAACTGTGGTGTTGGAGAAGACTCTTGAGAGTCCCTTGGACTGCAAGGAGATCCAATCAGTCCATCCTAAAGGAGATCAGTCCTGGGTGTTCATTGGAAGGACTGATGCTGAGGCTGAAACTCCAATACTTTGGCCACCTCATGCGAAGAGCTGACTCACTGGAAAAGACCCTGATGCTGGGACGGATTGGGGGCAGGAGGAGAAGGGGACGACAGAGGATGAGATGGCTGGATGGCATCACTGACTCGATGGATGTGAGTTTGAGTGAACTCCGGGAGTTGGTAATGGACAGGGAGGCCTGGCGTGCTGCGATCCATGGGGTTGCAAAGAGTCAGACACGACTGAGTGACTGAACTGAACCGAAGAGGATCTAAAGATTTCGGTTTGATTTAATTACTATGTTGTCAAAGAAAAGTTAAACAAGCTCTAGCATGTATTACTTTTGGTTTTGGAAATTCATCAATAGTACAACAATAGAAAGATTTCTAAAATAAACACAGTATTTTATGTAAAAATGGAGAACATATAACTATTTTAATGAATGAAATTTTGGGCAATAAAAGTCTGTAGTCTAACTATTGTGTGCAAAAGAATTATGCTGAGAATAAAAGAAAACAGACATTGGAGGTCTTGTACCAAAGAGTTTATAATCTAAAATGGAGTATGGGATGAGATCTTAATCAGTTTGCAAAATAAAATTACAAAAGACTACACTTCTGTGCCGATTCTACTTAACAGCTCCACCTGGTGTCTACTAGGTATCTCAAACTTAACAAGAACAAAAATGGAACTCTTGAGTTTCTTACCCAAAACCTGTTCTTCCTTTGCCTTCCCCCGTCAGCAAACAATACGTCTATCCTTCCAGTTGCTAAAGGTAAAAATGTTATTTTTATTATCTTTCCTAACAAGCAATTCAACAGCAATTTTTTTTTTGATTCTACCGCAGAAATTACCTCCACTAGCTCCCCAAGTCTTCTCTTGCCTGGTCTAACCTAATAACTAATTACCTGCAACAGCTTCCTCTAACTGGTCTGTCTAGATTCACCCTCACCCCTCTACAACCCATTTTCCAAACATTAGTCAAAATATATTTTAAATATAAGTCTTATCATCTCTCACTACTACTAATTTTTAATGGCTTCCTATTGCACTAATCATAAAATCCTAACTTCATACTACGGATGACTTCTTAGGCCTAACATGATCAGATCCCTATTTATCTCTCTTACCTCCTACCACTGTTTCTCCTCACTTTGCTCCAGCCCACACTGCCCTCTTTTAGTTCTGTGAAGATCATGCACCTTCCCATTTCAAGGCTTTTGATTTACAAGCCTCTCCTCCCCCTGGTTCCCAATTCAAGGTGCTGGAGATCAAACTCTGTATTATCAACCAAAAGACAACCAAATATCATGGGTTTCCCAGTGAAAATGATACATCACCACTTAAAAGTATTCTTGCCAAAAATGTTAAACTGAATTGATCCAGAAAAAAAACAACCAGATGATTTCAGAAAGTGGAAAATTGTACAAGATAATTTGTCTACTTTATTCAAAAGAGTAAGTAACAAGAGACTGTTATCATATATCCATAATCTAGAAAAGTGGGCAATCATCACACAGAATACAGGAATAAGCAATAAGTGTTATGCCATAACATCTTGATAAAGCATGTAATACAACCATTTTCCTTAAATCATAAAACCTTCCTAGTAATACTGAAAATATATAAATACTACTAAATAAAAATATAGCACAGTTACCAAAAGTTTGCACTAGGATTTTACAACAGTAATAAGTAAACTAATGAACATAGATGAGACTTTTGGCAAAATCGCAACCCAACTGAGATGAGACTTTGGGGGTAGTTGCAATGACGTGCAATGGCACCCCACTCCAGCACTCTTGCCTGGAAAATTCCATGAACAGAGGAGCCTGGTAGGCTGCAGTCCATGGGGTGGCTAGGAGTAGTACACGACTGAGCGACTTCCCTTTCACTTTTCACTTTCATGCATTGGAGAAGGAAATGGCAACCCACTCCAGTGTTCTTGCCTGGAGGATCCCAGAGATGGCGGAGCCTGGTGGGCTGCCGTCTGTGGGGTCACACAGAGTCGGACACGACTGAAGCGACTTAGCATAGCAATGACGTGAATATATTTTCCATGTGAGACAAGAGGTGAGACTTTTAGGAGCCAGAGGGTAGGATGTGGTAGACAGAATAACGGCCTCCCAAAGAGGTCAACATCCTTGTCCCCAGAACCTGTGAAAATGTAAGGTTATGCTGTACAGGGGAACTAAAGCAGCAAACAGAATTAAGGTTAATTAATAATCATGTGACCTTGAGATGAGAAAATTATCCTGGGATTATCTGGGTAAGTCCAATGTTACCAGAGTCCTTATAAGTGAAAAAGGAAGACGGATTGTCAGAGTCATTGCTGGCTTTGAAGACAGAAGAGGGCCATGAACTGTGAAATATGACCAGACTCTTGAAACTAGAAAAGCAAAAGCAACGATCTTCCCTGAATCTTCTAGAAACAATTGCAGTCCTGCCAACACCTTGATTTTAACTAAGACAGACCTGTATTGAAACTCTGACCTCCAGATCTGTAAGATAATAAATTTGTATTGTCTAAGCCACTGAATTTGGGATAATTTGTTGTAGCAGCAATAGGAAGCTAACAAAGTTTATTCAGAGACTGGACTAGGATGATCATCTACCACTCTGTCTACCTAACAAAGCAAAGAATTAACCCTCTCTGGAGAAAGATATCATACAAAGCATCTTCAGTTTTTCACAGTATACAGCATTAAATTAAAAACCGGGCCCACCAAAAGAAAGAACTAAATAACAACCAGAAGGAAATATAAAACAAATAGAAACAGAATCACTGATGAGCCAGATACTGATTTTATTAGATAGGGACTTAAAAGTGGCAATAATTAATACAGTCATGAAACGAGAGAAAAACTAGCAAGAAATACATGAAAAGCTAGCAATTTTCATCAAAGAACAAGACTCTATACAGAACAAAATCAAATGAAATGTCCAAAAGTAAAAAGATGAATTAAAAACTCCACAGATAGGTTTAACAGCAGTTTATAAACAGCAGAAGATGAGGGAATACAAGTCAATTAAAATATCCTATTTCTCCATTAAGAGTAATATTTCAAAAAAGAGCAAGAGACATGTAAGACACAGCAAAAAAAAATTTAACGTATGTGGAGCTGAGTCCTAGAAGAAGAGAAGTGTAGCAGAAGGCAACATTTAGAGAGATAACAGGAATTTTACAAATGGATGAAAGATACTCTACAAACCCCATATATTGAAGAAACCCTACAAGCCCCAAGCACGATGACAATAGAAACCACATCTACATGTATCAAGCTAAAACTGAAAGTCAGTCAAAGAAAAAACGCTTAAGAGCAGCCAGAGGAAAACAGACACATTATGCTCCAAAGAGCAATAATAAGACAAAAAAACTTGCAACATAAATGATAAAAATATAAACAAAAGACAATGAAATGACATTGTGCTTTAAAAAAAAAAGCCAACCTATTATTCTATGCTTTGGGAAAATAGCTTTCAAACATCAAAGAAAAACAAAGGCTTTTTCAGACAAACAGAGATGGCTCTTTGCCCAGTAGATAAATGCCATAGGAGATGCTCACAGTAAATGATAAACGTGCTAAGAAGTATCTTAATTCATTTCATTCATATAAAACTATTATCTGACCATAACCAATAACATCTAGTCTCCTTATAATTAAATACTTTGATTCAAAAATTCATATGAATGGATTAACTTACTATAAAGCTTCCCTTTGAACATAAAACTGAAAATCAAAGTAAAACAATATATCACCAAGTTAAAAACTATTTTTTAAAACACGGAAAGTTTTATTTAAAAATGAACATGGGGAATTCCCTGATGGTCCACAATTTCACTGTCAAGGGCACAGGTTCAACCCCTGGTCAAGGAACTAAGATTTCACAAAACCCAAGTAATTAAGTATTAGTGGCTCAGTTGTGTCCTACTCTTTGCAACCCCATGAACTATAACCCAATAGGCTCCTCAGCCCACAGAACTCTCCAGGCAAGAATACTGCAATGGGTAGCCATTCCTTTCTCCAGGGGATCTTCCCAACCCAGGGACTGAACTCAGGTCTCCTTGTACTGCAGGCCCATCCTTTAGCATCTGAGACACCACAGAAGTCCACAAGAAGCAAGGTGCAGCCAAAAACAGAACACATTTCTGACTAGAAATAAAATATCAAAATTATTAGTTCCATCAACTTTAATTTTACACGAGTCAACTTAAAAAGTATGCACACCCTGCCCACATCTCATCTGAAAGTGACGCTAAAATACGTACGAATTAAATCCTGTGAAGTTGAGTGTCCTAGTGCCTGCTTTTGGCTGAACTATTTTACCATCTTTTTTTATTTTTAAACTTTACAATATTGTATTGGTTTTGCCAAATATCGAAATGAATCCGCCACAGGTATACACGTGTTCCCCACCCTGAACCCTCCTCCCTCCTCCCTCCCCATAGGATCCCTCTGGGTCGTCCCAGTGCACCAGCCCCAAGCATCCAGTATCGTGTATAGGACCTGGACTGGCGACTCGTTTCATATATGATATTATACATATTTCAGTGCCATTCTCCCAATATTTTACCATTTTTTTAAACTTCAACATTGAAGAGTAACTTTTTAGGCAGTGAAAAAAAATTTTATATTTAAATTTGAGTATGTCTGTGGCATCACAGAAAATATAAAAACTTCAAACAGAAAAACTGACTGTATTTCAACAAAGAATCCTGCTGTATTTCAGGTACAAATTACTACAAAAGTATAGTCAAGTCAATCCTTTCTGTAAGAATTTCCTCATGTATTCATTTACCCAAATCTTTACAGATGTTAAACTTGCGTCATCTCACCTGTCTAACCTCCAAAGCCTAGCTATAATTCAATGGAAAAGGAGTCATGTGCTCTCAAGTACATGCACTTCCTCACAGTACTTTTCTTCCACCACCTATCACTTTGCTTTTCCTCTGTCTGGTCATCATTCAGGATTTAAATCCTTAAGGCACTGTGTCCTTAGCTGTTTTTCTCCTCCTCCTATTATTCTTTTGTTCAACCTTCTTTCTTAAATACGATACACATAAAATCTACCTCCGGTGCTTTTTAAGGACCTTTACTGCTCTCCTTCTACAAAGCGAAGTTTATCCTTCTACTTCCATTGTTTCATCATCCACAGCACAGATGATTTTCATGTTTCCAAGTAACATGCCTAATCCTTCATACATACTAGATTCTTCCAACCCTTTATTATTACCACATGAGCATGCCAGCAACCTTAAGTAAACCATTCAAGCTTCTCTTCAAGAAAACAAGAGATAGAGGAAGGGGACTCAGCATTATTAACTGTGTACTCTTCACCTACTTCCATGAAAGGCATTTTGAATTTGCAGTAATGCATTGTTGTTCTCCCTGAGCCTAGGTGGAAGAAACCTACCCAAGGTCTCAACATCAGTAAGTGAAAGAGAAGTGAAACAGGTAATCAGCCTCCAGAACCCACCTACTTGGGTCTACATTCACTACCATAAAAGAGTATTCTCCAGTAGAAGCTGTGCTTTGCATACCAACAGCACACAACCTCCAGTTAAACATCACAGATAAAATACACCCATTTATCTCCATTTTCTCAAAAAAATCTAATTAAAATGACAGAAGGTGGGGAGTTAATACAAAGGACAAAAAATAGAAACAGTAATGGTTAGCAGCACAATTCTAGAAACTGAAAGGCAAATAAAAGAACAGTAACTCAGACCAGAAAAAGCCAAACCCTGAGACATCAAAGTATACTGGTGAAGCCAATTTCAAGAAAGAAGATTCACCATATAGAAGCCCCAAACGGTTAGAGGCATGAAAATGGCATATGCCTCAAAATACAGGGATGGAGTTGGGAGGAGGAGGGAGGGTGAAAACAGAATTAGTTGAAATCTTATATTCATAAGGAGCAACCAGACTCTTCAGATCCCCACTCCAGTCCTCCAACTTGATATGACTACCCCTCTCCCATCCCGACAAAAAATGGGAGCTTTGTTTTCTGTAAAGGTTTATATACTAAAATCTAAAGTACTAATTAAAACTAAGTTAAAAATTCCCCATGAGAGAGAAACTCCAGTGAGAAGTCCCTACACCACAGGCCCTCTCCAGCCCCTTCTGTAGCTTGGTTATTGTTGTTCAGTCACTAAGGCAAGTCCAACGCTTTGCGACCCCATGAGCTGCAGCACGCCAGGTTTCCCTGTCCTTTACTAACTCCCTGAGTATGCTTAAACTCATGTCCACTGAGTCAGCGATGCCATCCAACCATCTCATCTTCTGTCGCCCCCTTCTCCTCTTGCCCTCAATCTTTCCCAGCAACAGGGTCTTTTCCAGTGAGCCAACTCTTGCATCAGGTGGCCCAAGTATTGGAGCTTTAGCACCAGCCCATCAAATGAATATTCAGGGTTGCCTTCCTTTAGGATGGACTGATTTGACCTCCCTGCTATCCAAGAGACTCTCAAGAGTCTTCTCCAGCACCATCGTTCAAAAGTATCAATTCTTCGGCATTCAGCTTTCTTTATGGTCCAACTCTCACATCCATACATGACTACTGGAAAAAACACACCTTTGACTATATGGACCTTTGTCAACAAAGTGATGTCTCTGCTTTTTATATGCTAAGTTTGTCATAGCTACTCTTCCAAGAAGCAACTGTCTTAATTTCACGGCTGCAGTCACCATCCGCATTGATTTCAGAAGCCAAGAAAATGAAATCTGACACTGTTTCCACATTTTCCCCATCTATTTGCCATAAAGCAATAGGACCAAATGCCACAATCTTCATTTTTTGAATGCTGAGTTTTAAGCCACCTTTTTCACTCTCCTCTTTCACCTTCATCAAGAGACTCTTTAGTTCCTCTTTACTTTCTGGCACTAAAGTGGTATAATCTGCATATTTAAGGCTGTTGATATTTCTCCGGGCAATTTTGATTCCAGTTTGTGATTCATCCAGCCCAGCATTTCACATGATATATTCCCTGGTGGCTCAGACAGTAAAGCATCTGCCTACAATGTGGGAGACCCGGATTCAATCCCTGGGTCAGGAAGATCTCCTGGAGAAGGAAATGGCAACCCACTCCAGTATTCTTGCCTGGAAAATCCCATGGATGGAAGAGCCTGGTGGGCTACAGTCCATGGGGTCACAAAGAGTCGGACACGACTGAGCGACTTCACTATCACTATCTATTCTGCATGTAAGTTAAATAATGAGGGTGACAATACACAGCCTTGACGCACTCCTTTCCCAATTTTGAACCAGTCTGTTGTTCCATATTCATTTCTAACTGTTGCTCCTGACCTTCACACAGGTTTCTCAGGAGGCAGGTAATGTGGTCTAGTATTCCCATCTCATTGAGAATATTCCTAGCTAGTTTCCTGAAATTCAGCACTTACATTCTATCTACCAAGAATAGAAGATGGCTCTTTAAGATAAATAAGAAAAGTCCTAAAAATACTGACATTTGAAGTGGTCCCAATGAAAATACTACCCTGTAGTAAAACTCGCCAGACAACCCATAACAAAATACAGCATACTTCCAGTAACTTTTTAAGTGCCTCTTTGATGTAAACAGAGAGCCAAAGATCAACAGAAAATTTCTAAAAGAAGATCAAAACAAACAACAACAAACAAATCAAAACTTTAGAGGAAAATAATTCAGAGAAATTGAATTATTTCTGTTCACTATGACTAATTTCTTCAGATGTATAAGGAAAGCTCTTGAAAAATTTGTTGTTGTTTAGTAGCTAAGTTTGTCCAACTCTTTGTGACCCATGAACTGTAGCCCGCCAGGGTCCTGTGTCCATGGGATTTCCTAGGCAAGAATGCTAGAGTGGGTGGCCATTTCCTTCTCCAGGATTCTGGGTCGAACCCTGGGTCAGGGATCGAACCCATGTCTCCTGAATTGGCAAGAGGATTCTTTACGACTGGGCCACCTGGAAAGCCCCTTGAAGAATAGGTTGACGTTAAAACATATACATACACATATATATGTATTTATATACACACACACACATATATACATGTGTGTGTATATATATATATGCATATATATATATATATACATAAGAAGGAAATGGCAATCCACTCCAGTACTCTTGCCTAGAAAATTCCAGGAGGAGCCTGGTGGGCTACAGTCCATGGGGTCGCAAAGAGTGGGACACAACTGAGCAACTTCACTTTCACTTTCATTATATATACACACACACACATACATATACATAAATATATTCAGAATAACAAAGAATTTTTGAAAACTAAGATTAGGAAATAATTTGGATACATCATCCAGAACAAAAAGATAAATAGGAAATGGGAGAAAAAGAATTCATTCAAAATATGAATACAAGAATAAAAGATAAAAAAAGAGGGAAAGAAATTATCAAAGAAATAATATGATTCCTCAGAACTAAAATACATGAGTTTTCAGATTGAGAGGAAGTGTCCAAGACAATAAATAAAAAATACCCACCTAAAGGCATATCATTATGAAATTTCAGAATATCAGGAATAAAGAAAAAAATCTAAAAAAAACTTCAGAAACAACAACAAAAAATAAAAATCAAGAAATAAAAAACAGTACCACTTGCCCACAGCAACCCTGAAAACCAGAAGACAGTGGTGCAATGCCTTCAAATTCTGAAAGAAAATGGTTTCAGTCTACAATCCTATATACATTTCCATACAGGTAAAGTCTAAAACAAACAAACAAAAAATGCACCTTTTTGAGGGAGAGTAATGGAAATGGCACTCTGCCAAAATAAGCAAATAGAAAAGACAACAACATGAAAATCAAGAAAAGCAAATCCAATACATGAATGACAGAGGGAATTTCCATATCAAAAATAAAGGTAATCAAGAAAATAAAGACAAGCTGCAGACTGGGGAAAAAATTTTCCAAACTACATATCTAATAAAGGACTGTTTTTCAAAATGTATGAAGGACTCTTAAATCCCAGTAAGAAAACTAACAAATCAGGACGTGGCAGTCCAGGGGATGTGAGTTGGTTCCCTCGTTGGGGTAATAAGATCCCACAAGCAGCCAAAAAAAGAAAACAAACAATTCAATTAAAAAATGGTTCAAAGACCTTAAAAGACATCTTGACAAAGAAGAAACACAGATGGCAAATAAGCACATGAAAAGAAGCTATACATCATACACAATCAGAGAAATGCAAATTAAAATGAGATACCACTATATACCTATCAGAATGCCCAAACTTCAGAATACAACAACACAAAATGCTGGTGAGAAGGTAGAGAAATAGGAACTCTCAATCACTGTTCTTGATAAAGTATCCGGCACAGCCACTCTGGAAGAAGTTTTGGAAGTTTCTTGAAATACTAAACATTCTTACAACACTTTTCATACAGTCCAGCAATTGTCTCCTTGGTACTTAGCCAAATGAGAGGAAAATTTACGTTGACACAGAAACCTTTATTTAAATATAATATCAGCTTTATTCATAACTGCCAAAACATGAAAGCAACCAAGATGTCCTTTGATAGGAGAATATATAAACTGTGGTATATCCTGACATTGGTCTTGTATTCTGTGGCCTTGTTGAACTTATTAGTTCTGTTTGATTTGTGTGCATTCCTTAAGATTTTCTACATACAAGATACAGTCAGCCCTCCATGTCCTTGGATGCAGAACCCACAGATACAGACAGTTGACTATACTATACCATTTTTTGCAAGGAACTTGAACATCTACAGATTTTTATATCTGCAGGGATCCTGGAACCAATTCCCATGGATATCAAGACACAAGTGTATACAATCTAATCTACTTTTAAGTAGAGATGAATTTACTACTTTTTTCCTTATATTTTTTTCCTTTATTCTTCTTTCTTGCCTCACTGCTCTGGCTACATGCTCCACTACACTGTTGAATAGAAGTATGAAGAAGAAACTTTTTTTTGATCTTAGAGAAAAACTTTTTCACCATTAAATAAGATGTTAGCTCACAATGTTTTACAGCTGTCCTTTACCAGGCTGAGGAAGCTTTCTATTCCTAGTTTATTGAGTATTTTCATCATAAAAATGGGTTTTATTTAGTCAAATACTTTCCCTGCATCTATTAGATGATTACATGGTGTTTATCCTTTGTTCTATTGTTTATTGCATTGATTTTTGCACTCCTGCGATAAGTCCCACTTGGTCACGCTGTAAAATCCTTTCTATATGTTGTTACATTTGGTTTGCTAATATTTTACTGATGACTTTTGTACCTGTATTCATAACAGATATTGAACTGTACTTTTCTTATATCTTTGTTTCCTTAACATATCTTTAGCTCTGGTAGCAGGGTAATACTGGACCCAGAGAATCAGCTGGGAAGCAAGACTTCCTCTTCTACTTCTTGGAAGAGTTTATGAAGGATTGTTGTTAATTCATCTTTAAATATTTGACAGAATTCATCAGTGAAGCCATCTTGGTCTGGGTTTTCCTTTTGAGGAAGCTTTTTGATTACTAATTCAATGTCTTATATCCACGTAGATTTTCAATTTCTTCTTGAATCATTTTAGTAGTTTGTGTCTTTCTACAACCCAGATAATCACGAAGATGTGATCACTCACCTACAGCCAGACATCCTGGAATGCGAAGTCAAGTGGGCCTTAGGAAGAAGCATCACTATGAACAAAGCTAGTGGAGGTGATGGAATTCCAGTTGAGCTATTTCAAGTCCTAAAAATTGATGCTGTGAAAGTGCTGCACTCAATTGCCAGCAAATATGGAAAACTCAGCAGTAGCCACAGGACTGGAAAAGGTCAGTTTTCATTCCAATGCCAAAGAAGGCTCAAAATACTGCAAAATTGCCCTCATCTCACACGCTAGCAAAGTAATGCTCAAAATTTTCCAAGCCAGGCTTCAACAACACGTGAACCGTGAACTTCCAGATGTTCAAGCTAGATGTAGAAAAGGTAGAGGAACCAGAGGTCAAATTGCCAACATCCGTCGGATCATCGAAAAAGCAAGCAAGTTCCAGAAAAATATCTATTTCTGCTTTATTGACTATGCCAAAGCCTTAGACTATGTGGATCACCACAAACTGTGGAAAAATTCTTCAAGAGGTGGGAATACCAGATCACCTGACCCACTTCCTGAGAAATCTGTACGCAGGTCAGGAAAAAACAGTTAGAACTGGACATGGAACAATAGACTGGTTCCAAATCGGGGAAGGAGTACATCAAGGCAGTATATATTGTCACCCTGCTTATTTAATTTATACGCAGAGTACATCATGAAAATAGCTGGGCTGGATGAGGCACAAGCTGGAATCAAGACTGCAGGGAGAAATATCAATAACCTCAGATATGCAGATGACATCACCCTTATGGCAGAAAGCAAAGAAGAAGTAAAGAGCCTCTTGATGAAAGTGAAAGAGGAGAGTGAAAAAGTTGGCTTTAAAATTCAACATTCAGAAAACTAAGATCATGGCATCTGGTCCCATCACTTCATGGCAAATAGATAGGGAAACAATGGAAACAGTGACAGACTTTACTTTTTTGGGGCTCCAAAATCACTGCAGATGGTGATTGCAGCGATGAAATTAAAAGACACTTGCTCCTTGGAAGAAAAGTTATAACCAACCTATACAGCTTATTAAAAAGCAGAGACATTACTTTGCCAACAAAGGTCCGTCTAGTCAAAGCTATGGTTTTTCCAATAGTCATGTACGGATGTGAGAGTTGGATTATAAAAGAAAGCTGAACGCTGAAGAATTGACGCTTTTGAACTGTGGTGTTAGAGAAGACTCTTGAGAGTCCCTTGGACTGTAAGGAGATCTAACCAGTTCATCCTAAAGGAAATCAGTCCTGAATGATTTGGAAGGACTGATTCATTGGAAGGACTGATGCTGAAGCTGAAATGCCAATACTTTGGCCCCCTGATGTGAAGAACTGACTCACTGGAAAATACCCTGATGCTGGAAAAGACTGAAGGTGGGAGAAGGGGACGACAGAGGATGAGACAGTTGAATGGCATCACCGACTCAATGGACACGAGTTTGAGTGAACTCCAGGAGTTGATGATAGACAGAGAGGCCTGGCGTGCTGCAGTCCATGGAGTCGCAAAGAGTCGGACACGACTGAGTGATTAAACTGAACTGAACTGAGGAATATATATATATATCCATTTCATCTCCTTTAAGTAATTTATTATTTGAACAACAGACTTCCTTTGTGGCTCAGCTGGTAAAGAATCCACCTGCAATGCCAGAGACCTGGGTTTGATCCCTGGGTTGGGAAGATCCCCTGGAGAAGGGAAAGGCTACCCACTCTAGTATTCTGGCCTGGAGAATTCCATGGACTGTATAGTCCATGGGGTTGCAAAGAGTCGGACACAACTGAATGACTTTCACTCACTATCTAAATAACTTATTCATAGCACTCTCATAATCTCTCTTATTTTTATAAGACAGCATTGATGTCCCCTCTTTCGGTACTAAATCTATTTACTTCTAGATTAAGAAATTGGAAAAGTAGAAACCTGAGAAAAGTAAAAGACTGAGTCTTCTTCTTCAATATCTTGGTCTAGCTACAGAGTCTTCCCTGGTGGCTCAGATGGTAAAGCATCTGCCTGCAATGTGGGAGACCACCCGGGTTCGATCCCTGGGTTGGGAAGATCTCCTGGAGAAGCAAACGGCAACCCACTCCAGTACTCTTGCCTGGAGAATCCCACGGACGGAGGAGCCTGGTAGGCTACAGTCCATGGGGTCACAAAGAGTCCGACATGACTGAGCAACTTCACTTTCACTTTCACTAATAACCAACTTCTAATTTCATTGATTTCCTCTATCATTGTTCTAGTCTCAATTTTCATTTATTTCTGCTCTAGTCTTCTTTACTTCCTCCCTTTCCCTGCTTTGAGATTAGTTTGCTCTTCTTTTTCTAGTTTCTTAAGATGAAAGGTTAGATCATTGATTTGAGATTTTTCTTCTTTTTAATATAGGTGTTTATACGTATAAATTTCCCTCTAAGGACTGCTTTAGCTGCACCCATGAGTTTGGTATGTTGTGTTTTTGTTTTCATTTGTCTGAAAATACTTTATTTCCCTGTCATTTCTTCTTTGATCCACTAGTTATTGAAGAGTATGTTACTCGGTTTTTTCAAATTTTGAATTTCTCAGATTTCCTTCTTTTACTTACTTCTAATTTCATTCCATTGTGGCCAAAGAACTTATTTTGCATGATTTCAATCCTTTTAAATTTGTTGAAGCCTGTTTAGTGGCTTAATTTATTTATAGAAAATGTTTTCATGTGTACTGGAGAAGAATATGAAGCCTGAAGTATTCTATAGATATCTATTAAATCTGTTTTTGATTTATAGTATTGTTCACATCTCATATCTGCCTGTTGACCATCTGCCTAGCTGTTCTACCCATTATTGAAAGTATTATGTCTCTGACTATTATCGTTGGATTTTCTACTTCTCCCTTAACTTCCATCATTTTTTGCTTCCTGTATTTTGCTGCTGCTGCTGCTGCTGCCGCTAAGTCACTTCAGTCGTGTCTGACTCTGTGTGACACCATAGACGGCAGCCCACCAGGCTCCCCCATCCCTGGGATTCTCCAGGCAAGAACACTGGAGTCGGTTGCCATTTCCTTCTCCAGTGCATGAAAGCGAAAAGTGAAAGTGAAGTCGCTCAGTCGTGTCCAACCCTTAGCGACCCCATGGACTGTAGCCCACCAGGCTCCTCTGTCCATGGGATTTTCCAGGCAAGAGTACTGGCATGGGTCACCATTTCCTTCTCTGTCCTGTATTTTGAGGCTCTGCTAAGTGCATATGTTTGTAAGTATATGTCTTCCTGATGGATTGACCCCTTTATCATTATAAAATATCCTTTATCTTTAGTAATTTTTATCATAAAGTCTATTTATATATAGCCACTCCAGCTCTCTTGTGGGTATTGCTCGCATCATTTATCTTTTTCTATCCTTTACTTTCAACCTATTAATATTTGTATCTTTCAATCTAAAGTAATTCTCTAATAAACAGCATGTAGGTGGATCATCATTGAAATTTTACACAATAAAAAGTTTTAAATATATAAGGCCAAAATACATAGAAAAACATACCATCTTCTGATATTAAGGCAGCTATAATATTATAAAGACAAAATATTCAAGAATTATATTTTTTGAAAAAAACAGTAATAAAGGAAAAGTTGACCCACCCAGATATCATAACAAAGTATAAAATGTTACAGCTAATATATTAACAGTATTTGCAGAAGAACAGACAATTACTTTGGTAGAAAAGAGTAGAATCCAGAAAAAGACCCATGTTCATATACATGTATGTATATGCACATATGTGTATAATTTTAAAGCAATGGTTAAAGATGGATTATTCAGTGAAAGGTATCTGGACAAGGACCTCCATTAGGAAGAAAATAAAATAGGATTATCCCTCACACTCAGAACTAAATCCAGTTGCATTACATGAAACTAAAAATTGCTATAAATGGAACATATCCTATAATAATGGGAATGGGAACACTTTTCTAGGCAATCCATGAAAGCCAGTTTTTAAATATCTGTATAATAAAAGACATCATACACACAGTTAACACAAATTTAGTTAATGTAACAGAGCCTGTAGCTTGAAAGACACAGTAAAAGAGTGAATTCACTTCCAAGTCCACCACTTGAAAGTCCACCATTAAGAAAGTCAATTTAACTTCTCAAAATATCCAGTTTGGCATCTTTTTAAACACTTTAAAAACAAAAATTATAATTCCCCATCATAATATATTTTAACATTAAATGAGATGGTAGTTGTAAAAACATACTAGAGTATGACATCTGGCAGGTTATAAGAGCTTGTTCTTCCTTATTTCAACTTAAGCTGATACTACATTAAATGAAGAATTAGAAGCTGCAATAAGGAATAGCTGGATTCCTATATTTTGGTTCATGACAGAACTACTTTAAAACACCATTCTACCATTTCTGAAATAAGAACACATTTTGCTTCATCTCTTGCCCACTATATTTTCCATGTGTAAATTACCAATTATTAAGAGTGTATTTGTTCTAAATATGGAAGGATAAGTAGCACATCAGTCAAGACTGGCACTTGCTTAATAGCAAAACAGAATGTGCGCCTGCACACACACATGTGTGATGTCTTTCACACATTAAAACCTTTCACCCTAAAACATCTTTTTAAGATTTTTGTCCTAAGTTACTGATCAAGCATCATATCTGAAACAGAATCCAACAAAAAATCTTCAGAATGGTGCAAAATAAACACTGTTAAGGATAAACAATAAATGTTCCATATAAAGATGCAACATTTTCATATTTGGGCAATAAATTAGAGCGAATCTTCCACCATTCAAAGCTTCCCATGTAGCTCAGTCAGTAAAGCATCTGCCTGCAATGCAGGAGACCTGGGTTCAATTCCTGGGTCAGGAAGCTCCCCTGGAGAAGGGAATGGCGATCCACTCCAGTGGACTGCCCGGAGAATCCCATGGACATAGGAACCTGGCAGGCCACAGTTCACTGGATATCGAGAGTCAGACACAGCTTAGCGCTATCTTTCTTTCTTTCCACAATTCAAAAACCACTAATTAATTCGACTCTTTATTTCAAACAAAATATTCACTTCCTGAGTGAACCATATGTTTATATAAAGAAAAAGCACAATTCTTATAAAATTTTTATAAAATTTTAAAGCACACTTACACATACAATTTAGGACAGACCCAAACAAGTTCAAAGTTCTTCAACAAACAGTCAAAATGGTTAATTTCCACTTTATTTTTTTGACATACTTTTAAAAAGTATACTTAATTAAATGCATCCACTTTCCTGTAGATTTTAAATGAAAAAGATTCTGACCTTTAGAGTGGCTTTTAAAAAACTAAGAGAACCCAAAATTACACAAAGAAATGTGCCTTCCAATCTAAAAACAAAACAAAATGTTCACAGGAATGTAAAATGTAACCACAGACTTTATTCAAATTACTAAAAACAATGTTGCAACTTCAATATCCTTCTCTCCCTATTTCAACCAGTTTTCCTCCTGTTTTCCTTATCAATTTAACAGGGAAATTAACGTTTAAAGCTTGACCACTGGTGAAAATTTTCTTCAGCAGGCGCTGCCATTTACATTGATTCTACAACATTCAAGACAGTTATGTCCACATACCAGACTTAAATGCCACAAATTCATTTGTGAAAGATAATAAAAATAGGAATTAGTTTTAAAACAGCACAACAGATCAGAACACTACAAGGAATAAATAGTACAGCTGCCCTGCTGTCAAAAAAGCCCAACCGTCACAAATTTTCTGATACAAATACTTCAAAATATCAAAGTACAAAATGCTCTTGAAAATTTCTCTTATACATAAGCATAGAATAAAGACCTCTGAAATATTACTTTCAAATGCTATAGAAACCTACACAGTAATGGAGTTATAACTAGGAATATATATGATGAGACTTTTATTTCCTGGCAAATCTGATCTAGTCTCACAAACATATACAATATATTAGAGTTCTGTGAATCTTGGTTTCTCTTCCCAATTTGCAGTCAAGAGTAAATGGAATACTGGAAACAACTCTTGAAAATCCCTAATGTCTTAATTAATACAGAATAGATATTATACTAAAGCTTAACAAACGCTTACTACAATACTCCATACAACTTAATCAGTATCTTTTCCTCTTACTTTACATTCAATTACTCTTTTATTTCAAAAACAAAGACAGAACATGGTTTATGACCAAAAGCAGTACCTAGAAGCATTCCCAAATAACTTTTCTCAACTTTTTTTTTTAAATGAAACTTAAAATGCAAAACAAACTGAGCACAAAGTCACATTCCTTAGACCAAAAAAAATATATATATATATTGTGACTACATCATTACTCAGTAACAGCTGGGTCACATTAATAAAAATTCCACCAAAAAATAGAACTTTTTAAGGTACACTTTAAAAATTACTTCCTTTGCCACACAGTCCTGAAATCTAACTTGCAAAGCTGTCGTAAAGTATCCATTTGTACCTCCTGAGTCTGTCTAATCACGCAAAACATCAAGTTTTAAAAACTAACACCAACAACATCCTTCTCTCCACCCCACCATGTGTACCTTTTTACAAGCAATAGCCCTAAGTTCCAAATAAAATTAACATCAAAAAATAAACAAAAACCAAAGGACACTGTCTTAGAAGTAGGAGTTAATCATTAAGTTTTACAATACTTTTCTTTGCTTTTCACTGGGGTAAAAAAAAAAAGTGTGGGGGGCGGGGACAAATCAAATTAACATTGATAAAGATGAGAACAGTTCGTTCCAAGGCAGAGGATGCAGGAATTTACAACCCAGGCTTGCCCTAAAGATCAGCGGGCATCAATGCTCAGGAGACGCTTTCAAGACATGTCACTGTTCTAACGGAAGTTTTGAAGGCCTTATTTTTAAGGCCCAAGGACAGCCCTATAAATGCAGTGTAAAACACAACCTAGCAAAACCCCATTCTTCAAAACAATTCAAGAGTTTTCTAAGATGCCCCTAACCGAAAGAGCTTGGGCTCTGGACACCCTCAGGGTAGCCGGCTCTCCAGGCAGGGAGGCCAGCCCATGTAAATCGGACTGCCACCAAGTCAGTTTATGTGACAGATCCACTGGGAGCATCCGACGGTGACCGGGGCCCTCCTGGGCCGACGCTGCTGGAAGAGGAACAGAAATGCAATCTTCAGGGCCCTCCTACTTCCGTTCTCAAAACAGAAATGCACTGTTTCTCCTAGTCCTCACCCCTCAGCCCGGTACTCTCGACAGCGGTGCCCCCTTCAAAGAGCTTAGGTGGAAAGCAAAGCCTAAGAGTCTAGGACCACAGTGGATAGAATAAGGCTGGTCAAACACTCCCACCCCCGACTCCCGTACAAATCAACCGCCAGCGCCTTCCTAGAAGCCCCCCTGACCGGGGACAAGCCAGCGGCAGAAATCGATGTTCCAGTTCGCCCCCCAGTCCTTCTTCCTAGGGGTAGGGGGAGCGGAAAAGCGCGAAGAGGAACTAAGTGAACTGCAGGAGGGTGCCCTGCAAGCTCCCTCAAAGAGGGGCTGGTGTGGGGGTGGAAACGAAGAAGGAGCGGAAGGAAGGGGAAAGGACGAGCGGCCAGAGGAAGGGGAGAGCGCGCGCCCGCAAAGGGCACGAGTCTTCGGGGACGCGGCTGCACCCCAGTTCCTTGAAACGGGTGCGCCCAGCTTCTTGGGCGCTCCGCCCTGAGCAGAGGCCGAGGAAGGGGCAAAAGGAGGCGACGTGCCCCTCCTGGCCCAGCCTCGCCCCTCACGAAG
>NW_011494604.1:5815619-5823342 GCF_000754665.1 Bison bison bison | reverse complement strand
CGGCCCGGAGACGGGCGGCTGCGCCGGTTACCTGAAACGGGGCGAGTCTTTCAGACACTCCTCGAAATCCACCGTCATCTTCATCCTGCCTCCGCCTCGCCTCGCAGGGGACACTGGAAGAGCCGAGGGAGCCGCGGGAGCGGCTGAGCTGGGGACGCAGACGGCTACGGCGGGCGCACGGCCGCGACTAGCGCTGCGCGGAGCTGCGGAGGGCGAGTCGTCCGCTGGTCATAGCAGCCCCGAAGACCGTGGCGGCAGCGACTGCTAGTCAGGCCCCAGTCCGGCCCCTCTTCCTCCCGCCCCCAGCAGAGCGCCTGCCTCGGGGAAACGGCCCAGGACTGACAGCCTCAGCCAGCCAGCCACAAACCCAGCGGCCAATGGGAGGGGCTTTCGGCCGCACCGCCTGCGGGCGCTCGGGCAACGCGCCTGAGCGACGGTAGAGCGAGCCAATAAACAGCGCGACCGTGGGAGCCGCCTTGCCACAAGCATTCCCGAAGGCCAACCAGGATGCACGGGCGTCGTTAGGCGGGACGCATTGGTTGCTGGGAGGCCTGCAGCTGAGGCTCCTTGGGAAGGAAGTCACGTGGCTGCGGGCCGCGCTTCCCCTAGAGCCCCCCTCCTCCTCTCCTGCTTCTCCAGCCCCGCCCTGCTGAGCTGCCAACGCGGAGGAGCCGCCGCCTGCAGGTCTAAGGAAGAAGAGTTGATTTTGACGGTAGCTCTGGCAGAAATCTGAAAAGGTTGAGTCGAGATTATAAAAGGAAGAGATAGGCTTAGCCACCTCTTCCTTTCAGTTTACAGAAACTGAGGCCAGGAAAGGAGCGCGGATAACTTTAATGATACAGTCCATCTTTCACTTACTGGCTTCATCACTTAACGATTTGAAAGTATCTCCCATGTTTATATTTTCATATAACCAGAGACTGCTTTCTGAAGGAGCTGGCATTCGGGGTGGGCATGGAAAGATCAGAAGGATTTAGACAGGTATGTAAGGCAGGGCTTTCTGTGTAGAGGAACCGCTTTCAAAACCACAGAAGACATTCCTCCTTACTGACGCCTTTCTCTCAGTAGCCTTTGCCAGTTTTAAGATGAGAGAGTTCTAAGAATACAGGCTCATTTACTCCAATTTGCAACACCTACCCCCTGATACACGACTTTTCTAGGAGCCGCTGTAAGATATTCATCATCTGATCCTTATAATAACCCCCAGTCCCATACTTCTGATTCTTAGATTCCATGGATTCAGCAGTTCAGTCGCTCAGTTGTCTCCAACTTTTTGCGACCCCATGGACAGTAGCATGCCAGGCCTTCCTGCCCGTCACGAACTCCGGAAGCCTGCTCAAACTCATGTCCATCCAGTCAGTGACGCTATCCAACCATCTCATCCTCTGTCGTCCCCTTCTCCTCCTGCCTTCAATCTTGCCCAGCATCAGGGTCTTTTCCAATGAGTCAGTTCTTTGCATCATGTGGCCAAAATACTGAAACGTCAGCATCTGTCCTTCCAAAGAATATTCAGGACTGATTTCCTTTAGGATTGACTAGTTTGATGTCCTTGCAGTCCAAGGGACTCTCAAGAGCCTTCTCCAACACCACAGTCCAAAAGCATCAGTTCTTCCGCATTCAGCTTTCTTTATGGTCCAACTCTTACATCCATACATGACTACTGGAAAAACCATAGCTTTGACTAGATGGAACTTTGGAGGCAAAGTAATGTGCCATGGATTCATGGCATGTAAGTAAAAAGTACCATGGCTACACTGTATTTAAGTATATACTTTTAAACCCAACCTAAAAATCATATCTGTGAAAATGCGCAGGGAAGGTGTTAGAACAGCATCATGGTTCTGGAGGTAAGCTGGATTTGCCTCATTAAATGTTTGGTGTCCTCAGGCACTTCAGTTAGTCAAGACAATCTCTTCTAGATTTGTAACCATTATGTCAAATTTAGAGAGTTGGCCATTTCTATAATTGTATTCCTGATGCAGGGCAACTCATCTGTTTGTACAACATGTCAATGCTTCAACACCAATGTAACCTTTTGGAAGACACCTTTCTCACTGCAAAATGAAGATAACACCACTGATCTGATAGCGTTGTCTTGAGGCTGTCCAAAGGCATTTAACACAGTGCCACATTGTAATCATTCAGTAAATGTTGCCTATTATCATAATTGTACCACTTTCATCTTCAGTACCATAATCAGAGGTTAAGTTTACGTCTTCTCACTTCCCCTGCCTAAAGTCTTATATAACCCTTTGACCATCTGTTTAAGTATAGCATGATGGCATACTGGTTTTCATAACTTAGTTATATCTTGATCTCTTTATCACCTTTAGAAATTAACAGCATACTTTTGAGATGTTTCAAAGAATATATCAGTGTTATATATGTTTCTTATTTGTTTATAAGCTTGGTTTCTTTTTTTTAAATTACATTGCACATGCCTAGAATCTACACAGCTTCTCTTAATAACTAGAAACTATTGACAGTTAAATGTTTGGTGTCCTCAGGCACTTCAGTCAGGACAATCTCTTCTAGATTTGTAACCATTATGTCAAATTTAGAGAGTTGGCCGTTTCTACAATAATTGTATTCCTGATGCATGACAACTCATCTGTATGTATAACGTCTATGCTTCAACACCAGTGTAACCTTTTGGAAGACACTTAACATGACACTTTGAGATTCAAATTAAACTGCATAGCACAATCAATGCAAATAATTCAACTAAGCTTATTATAAAATGAACATCTTTCTGTGGATAGCTAAATTTGCATATACCCAGTTAGTGATGGTTCCGAATTGGGAAAGGAGTACATCAAGGCTGCATATTGTCACCCTGCTTATTTAACTTATACGCAGAGTACATCATGCGAAATGTACAAGCTGGAATCACTGGGAGAAATATCAATAACCTCAGATATGCAGCTGACACCACCCTTATGGCCAAAAGCAAAGAAGAACTAAAGAACCTCTTGATGAAAATGAAAGAGGAGAGTGAAAAAGTTGGCTTAAAACTCAACATTCAGAAAACTAAGATCATGGCATCCGGTCCAGTCCCATAACTTCGTGGCAAATAGATGGGGAAACAATGGAAACAGAGACTTTTTTTTTTTTTTTGGCTCCAAAATCACTGCAGATGGTGACTGCAGCCATGAAACTAAAGATGCTTGCTCCTTGGAAGAAAAGCTATGACCAACCTAGACAGCATATTAAAAAGCAAAGACGTTGCTTTGCCGACAAAAGTCCATCTAGTCAAAGTTATGGTTTTTCCAGTAGTCATGTATGGATGTGAGAGTTGGACTGTAAAGAAGGCTGAGTGCCAAAGAATTGAGGCTTTGAACTGTGGTGTTGAAGAAAACTCTTGAGAGTCCCTTGGACTGCAAGGAGATCGAACCAGTCTATTCTAATGGAAATCAGTCCTGAATATTCATTGGAAGGACTGATGCTGAAGCTGAAACTCCAATACTGTGGCACCTGATGTGAAGAATTGACTCACTGGAAAAGACACTGATGCTGGGCAAGATTGAAGGCAGGAGAAGAAGGGGACGACAGAGGATGAGATGGTCGGATGGCATCACTGACTCTATGGACATGAGTTTGAGGAAGCTGCAGGAGTTGGTGATGGACAGGGAAGCCTGGTGTGCTATATAGTCCATGGGATCACAAAGAGTCAGACACGACCGAGTGACTGAACTGAACTGAGTTAGTGATAATACTGTCACAATTCTTCTTTGCCCTATAAAGCAAGCATTTTGGGGTGTCAATTGTAAGATATGTCCTAAATCAAGAATATTAAAAGTGAGATAGGGTATAAACACTGAATGCTAGAACAGAAGAAATACAATATTATTTCTCTTATAATAATGGAAACCAAGGCCCCAGGATATAAAAATAATTTGCAGGTGACTCAGGCCCCATGATGCCCACCAACTGCAAACTGCCCACTCTCCCTTTAGAACTCAGCCTTTGCAGTTGTGGTTCTGTCTGCCTGTGAAGCACTTCCTTTTCATCTCTTCTTTAAAGTGCAGCTCATATGCCACCTCTTTCAGGAAGCCTTCTATTTGCCAAAATACAGACCACTCTTTTTAACACAGTGAAAGTCAGTTTCCAGGCCCAGTTAGAGGATATAAATGATCAAAACTTAAATTTCTTTCAATTTTCTTCTCCCTGGACTTCCCAGTTCCCTCCTCGGAATCCCCTGGAATCCTGAATACCCATAGCCCTTCCCAGAATGCTTCTGATTTCATCTGAGAATACTTTTGACTATACTTTTGACTCAAGCAGAGGTTGTTCAGTCCTCCTTCTCTGATCCTTCTGGGCCAGAATACATAATCACCAAGAGTCTAACTCTTGACAGGAACTTATAATTTATATTCCACCTTCATGAAAGAATTTCTTCTCTTTTGAGGCTAATATCATCTAACTAAACCACTCTTACTTTCTTCACTGCTGTTGCCCACCAATTTCCTAGTAACTCCCTTCATTAGCCTGGCTAATTGCATTGCAAATTATTTCAAGAAAATGGAGTTATGATGAAGGTAACCATGAGCAGCTATTGAAACTGGGAAGCCCAGAAACCCAGGCATCTCTGAGCACTGGTTCCCCTCTCCTTAGCAGCTGTATCCTCTCTCTTTCTCGCCTACTCCCCAACGCCCACCAGTTTCCTCTTTGTTCTCTTAGAGATTCTGTTCGCCTGTGAACCTGGCTTGTATATAAGCCCTTATTGCTACTTGTTCCTTCAACAGGTTGGTTGTCAGATGGCTATAGGGGCCAACAGATCATGTAAATGAATGAAGCTGACCAGGTGTAAGCATATGGAGTGGGGGAGGCCACGGTGAAGGGGAAAGCATGTGCCCTGTGTTCTATGTAGCTTCAGTCGGTTTTTGCCATTTTCAGATTTTCACATTTTACAAGAGAAACCAAAGAGATTTCAATATAAAACATTCCAATCCTCAAACGCAGGCAACACGTTCAAAATATTAGAAAACATTTCACAAGTCCTAAAAATGTTTCAGGATCACTGTACAACATCTGCTAAATATTTCTTGACAATTCTTGATGTATCCTTTCAACCTATGCTCCTGGAGCTTATCATTTTAATCTGTTTTCCAATTTCCAGATCCCAGGAGAAAATCCGATTAACCCAGTTCATCTTTTCATGACAGGTCACACAGGTCCCTAGCAAGCTGATAGAAAGGCAGGATAACTCAACTGAATCACTTGTACAGGAATGGGGTCAGGATGGGGGATGTGGTAGAGCTGACTGCTAGACAAGGCAATTTCCCTAAAAGAATGTGTTGATGACTGGGTCTCATAAAATACAGCTAATAAACGCTCATCTAAGACTTTGGCCTCTGACTCACAGTGTTCCACCCCAACTCCTACCCTCAGCTAAGGTGATTTCAACATTCACTCATTCCTTCTTCATTCAATAATATCCATTGAGTGTACTCTGGCCAAACCCTGTGGTAGGCACTGAGGTTTACAGGTGAAATAAACAAGTGTCTCCTGTCTAGAGCTGTCAGACCAGAG
Source organism: Bison bison bison (assembly GCF_000754665.1). Lineage (NCBI taxonomy): Eukaryota > Metazoa > Chordata > Mammalia > Artiodactyla > Bovidae > Bison > Bison bison. The sequence continues at coordinate 5,817,810 of NW_011494604.1, read as the reverse complement.
TGGGGAACATGTGATAAGTTGTAGGCCAGGAGCACGCACAAGGGGTTACTCAACTCTGATGGTCATTTCTCCTGGGGAAGAAAATAAGGTTTCTTATACCTTATCAGTAGGTCTGAGATTATATCACTGTATTCAGTAGTTCAAGACTTGAACACTACATTCTAAAGAGTTTCATCTGTCTTTGTACCATTTATCTGCTGCCATATCTCTGGCACACTGATGCAATGACTCTTCCCAAACTGCCACTCAAGCTGTGGCCCACCCCTCCATGATCTGTAGATAATTTTGCCTTCAAGGTAAACAGGAATCATTACGTAGGAATACCCTTTCCAGAACTGCCCCACATACTCATCTGCATTCCCATCTTGCTTACTTCTTACCCACCTGTCTCAGAGGAAAGTGTATCTCTTCCTTGTGCTCTGACCCTCCTCACCCTTCCCAGTCTCCTCTTATCCTCACCCTTTCTCTCCACTGAAAGAAATAGAAGCATACATCCTCTGTATCCAAAAAGATCAGTTTTCTTGTAAGAGAAACTATTTGAGTAAGGCAAAAGTAAAGAGCTCATGATAAAACGGGATGATTTCACCTGGAATGGGGATGGCAGGCTTTCCATGGACCTTGGGAAGTAGTTGCAATCAGGCCCTGTAAAGCCTGGATGCTCCCTCTGTAAATAAGATACACATAGCAGTGCCCGACAATGTCTGATTCATCCAGGCTGTATAACAGAATTCCCTTTAGACCTGTTCTGTTTGTTTGTTTTAATGTAGACATGTGGGCCCTACTTATTAAATCAGTTTTTCCAGAGGTGAGCTGGGGTTTAAGTCCCCCAGATGATTCTGATGCACAACCTTCATAATTGAAACTCAATAAATGTTACCTATTGCTCATTTTGTAACCACAGGACCTACCACAGTCCCTGTTGGGTCTGTACTTCAGTACAGTCTGCACCCTCTGCTGTTCTTCTTCCTTCCACCCTCTTCCTATCTTCCCGTCTTTATTACATAGTAAGAAGACTTACTCTCTGCCCAGCTACAAGCCCTATAGATCCAAAACACCAAAGATTCTAAGCATTTGCTTCCTAACTTCTTGATTTGACTATGGTCTATTTCATAACCACCACATTTAATTCAGCCTCAGATCCTGTTAACTTTTTCTTGCTCTTGAATCTCTGCCCACCTTCCAATCCTCAACGCTACAACCTTGGTTCCGGCCTTCAATATCCCTTCCCAGAATTATTTTAAATAAGATAACTGGACTCCTTGCTCATTGTAGGCTGAATTGTGTTCCTGTGAAGTTTATATGTTGAAGCTCTGTCTCCAGTACGTCAGAATGTGACCGAATTGGAGATAGGGCGTTTAGGAAGTTAAATGCACTCATAAGGGTGGGGCCCTCACTTAGTGTGACTGATGTCCTTACAAGAAGAGGAAGAGGCACCAGGGACATAGACACACAGAGAAAAGGCCAAGCAAGGACACAAGGAGAAGACACCTGTGGGCAAGGCAAAGAGAGAGGCCTCAGGATATACCTGCCAACGCCTTGATTTTGGACTTCCAGACTCCAGAACTGTGAGAAAACAACTTCTGTGGTTTCGGGCACCTAGCCTGTGGTATTTTGTTATGGCAGCCCTAGCAAACTAATACAGTCACTCTGTCTTTGAATGGCTCTGGGTATCTGGGGAATCCTCCACTTAGCAGAGCCAACATGCCACCATCAAAGCCAGAAGATGAACATTGGGGTACACGTGTCTCTTTCCCTTCTGGTTTCCTCAGTGTGTATGCCCAGCAGTGGGATTGCTGGATCATAAGGCAGTTCTATTTCCAGTTTTTTAAGGAATCTCCACACTGTTCTCCATAGTGGCTGTACTAGTTTGCATTCCCACCAACAGTGTAAGAGGGTTCCCTTTTCTCCACACCCTCTCCAGCATTTATTATTTGTAGACTTTTGGATCGCAGCCATTCTGACTGGTGTGAAATGGTACCTCATAGTGGTTTTGATTTGCATTTCTCTGATAATGAGTGATGTTGAGCATCTTTTCATGTGTTTGTTAGCCATCTGTATGTCTTCTTTGGAGAAATGTCTATTTAGTTATTTGGCCCATTTTTTGATTGGGTCATTTATTTTTCTGGAGTTGAGCTGTAGGAGTTGCTTGTATATTTTTGAGATTAGTTGTTTGTCGGTTGCTTCATTTGCT
>NW_011494604.1:5800266-5815432 GCF_000754665.1 Bison bison bison | reverse complement strand
TTTTGCTTTTATTTCCAATATTCTGGGAGGTGGGTCATAGAGGATCCTGCTGTGATGTATGTCAGAGAGTGTTTTGCCTATGTTCTCCTCTAGGAGTTTTATAGTTTCTGGTCTTACGTTTAGATCTTTAATGCATTTTGAGTTTATTTTTGTGTATGGTGTTAGAAAGTGGTCTAGTTTCATTCTTTTACAAGTGGTTGACCAGATTTCCCAGCACCACTTGTTAAAGAGATTGTCTTTAATCCATTGTATATTCTTGCCTCCTTTGTCAAAGATAAGGTGTCCATATGTGTGTGGATTTATCTCTGGGCTTTCTGTTTTATTCCATTGATCTATATTTCTGTCTTTGTGCCAGTACCATACTGTCTTGATAACTGTGGCTTTGTAGTAGAGCCTGAAGTCAGGTAGGTTGATTCCTCCAGTTCCATTCTTCTTTCTCAAGATGGCTTTGGCTATTTGAGGTTTTTTGTTTTTCCATACAAATTGTGAAATTATTTGTTCTAGCTCTGTGAAGAATACTGTTGGTAGCTTGATAGGGATTGCGTTGAATCTATAAATTGCTTTGGGTAGTATACTCATTTTCACTATATTGATTCTTCCAATCCATGAACATGGTATATTTCTCCATCTATTAGTGTCCTCTTTGATTCCTTTCACCAGTGTTTTATAGTTTTCTATATATAGGTCTTTAGTTTCTTTAGGTAGATATATTCCTAAGTATTTTATTCTTTCCGTTGCAATGGTGAATGGAATTGTTTCCTTAATTTCTCTCTCTGTTTTCTCATTATTAGTGTATAGGAATGCAAGGGATTTCTGTGTGTTGATTTTATATCCTGCAACTTTACTATAGTCATTGATTATTTCTAGTAATTTTCTGGTGGAATCTTTAGGGTTTTCTATGTAGAGGATCATGTGTACCCCAATGTTCATCACAGCACTGTTTATAATAGCCAGGACATGGAAGCAACCTAGATGTCCATCAGCAGATGAATGGATAAGAAAGCTATGGTACATATACACAATGGAGTATTACTCAGCCATTAAAAAGAATACATTTGAATCAATTCTAATGAGGTGGATGAAACTGGAGCCTATTATACAGAGTGAAGTAAGCCAGAAGGAAAAACATAAATACAGTATACTAACGCATATATATGGAATTTAGAAAGATGGTAACAATAACCTGGTGTATGAGACAGCAAAAGTGACACTGATGTATAGAACAGTTTTATGGACTCTGTGGGAGAGGGAGAGGGTGGGAAGATTTGGGAGAGCGACATTGAAACATGTAGAATATCATGTAAGAAACGAGTTGCCAGTCCAGGTTCGATGCACGATACTGGATGCTTGGGGCTGGTGCACTGGGACGACCCAGAGGGATGGTGTGGGGAGGGAGGAGGGAGGAGGGTTCAGGATGGGGAACACATGTATGCCTGTGGCGGATTCATTTTGATATTTGGCAAAACTAATACAATTATGTAAAGTTTAAAAATAAAATAAAAATTAAAAAAAAAAAAAAAGCCAGAAGATGGCTGCCATTCTCTTTCTCAGCCCTCCTCACATAGAAGAGGAGGGACTGTGACCTAGGTTGGGCCAGTGAGAAACATCCACCCCAGACTTGGCCTCAAGTCATAGACAGAAGAGGAACCTAAAAATACTGTCCTGCCTAGCTCCTTTGCTTTATAATTGAAGAAATGGAGGCACAGCGAGAGTAATCTGTGTACTTATCAGACCTCATGGGGATTCCATGCCAGAGCCCAGGCTCAGCACACTGCTTCCTGTTTCTCCTAAAAGCCCTGGCACCAAGTCCAGCTCCACTGCTATTGGTCATCCAGCCCCTGAACACAGTCAGGGCCCAGTCAGCAAGGACGAAAGAGGGCACTGATGTCTGCCACTGAGGCAAAGGATCAATGTGACTAACCCTGACAAATAAAAAATAAAAAGAAGGAAAAGACCAAGAATGGTCATATTTTTAAGAATGGAAGTAACACAAATGGACAAAAAAAAATTACTGAATTCAGAAATCAAATGCATGCAAATTAGAAGGATATACCTTTTTCCTCCCCTTTCAGATGGTAAAGATAGAAAAGATTGTCTTAGAAAACAACCCATTAAAGTGTAAACCTCCCAAGAGCAAAGACTTCTGTTTTGCTCGCCATTGTATCCCTATTGTGTGGCACAGAGCCTGGCAGATAGTCAGGGCCATTCAATATTTAATATTCAGTAAGTGACCAGTACACCTGTGAGAGATGGGCTTTCCTTATTGCACAAGGAGGCGGGAAAATCCAAGCCCTGCAGGCTTCCCTCTGCCACACAACACATAAGAAAGTACGTGTTCTTTAAAGAAGTATAACTGGCTATGCCACACAGTTCTGAAAGCTCTGGTTCATGGAAAGATAAACTACCTTCAAAAAGGAAAACAGGAAACACGTATAAGGAGGAAAAAATTAAGTAAACATTGGTGAGACTGTGTGTATAGAGGTTCTCCTACACTGTAGAGGCACAGAATGTATCTGAAGGATCATTTCACAACAGTTATCACAGTGCTTGCTGTGAAATTAAGAGACGGTTGCTCCTTAGAAGAAAAGCTTTCACAAACCTATACAGCATATTAAAAAGCAGAGACATTACTTTGCCAACAAAGGTTCATATAAAGCTATGGTTTTTCCAGTAACCATGTATGGCCTAAAAGTTGGACCATAAAGAAGGTTGAACACCAAAGAATTGAGGCTTTGAACTGTGGTGTTGGAGAAGACTCTTGAGAGTCCCTTGGACTGCAAGGAGATCAAATCAGTCAACCCTAAAGGAAATCATCCCTGAATAATCCATTGTAAGGACTGATGCTGATGCTGAAGCTGAAGCTCCAATATTTTGGCCACCTGATGTGAAGAGCTGACTCACTGTAAAAGACCCTGATGTTGGGAAATACTGAAAGCAGGAGGAGAAGGGGATGACAGAGGATGAGATGGTTGGATGGCATCACTTACTCAATGGACATGAATTTGAGCAAGCTCTGGGAGTTGGTGATGGACAGGGAAGCCTGGTGTGCTGCAGTCCATGGGGTCGCAAAGAATTGGACAAGACCGAGCAGCTGAACAACAACAATCACAGTACTAAATATGTTTATCTTTTAAATTTATCTTAAGAAAAGGATAGGAGATAGGTTCATATGCATGTTTGTTGAAATGTTATTTCTGGAGAAAAAAAGAGAAATGTCCTAAATTTTTACTAATAGTTAGGTTAAATAAATTATATCCATACAGTAGAATACTTCAAAATTTTAAGTCATTCTTGGGGAAAAAACAGAGAAGGAAATAAATCCAATATTAGCAATGATTATTTGTTTTGGTTTATTCCTTTATGTTTTATCGCTTTTCTTTGTAAACATATATATTACTTTTATAATTGGAAAAAAGTATTCAGATTTATTATTCCATGAAAAATGAATCCTAAAGGGTTTAAATTTTACCTATTTGCTCTATTTTAATCATTTATATCTTGCATGTCTCTTAAATTAAGAAAATAATAAGATTTAAAATGAAAAAAATTTTTAAATGAAAACTATGGGGAAGAGAATAAAAAGTTGTACTAAGAACGTAGGCTCCTTTTCTTTTTTTGACAAGGTTAAAAATAAAACACACTGTTATGTTGTTCCAATTAACAGAGGAAAGAACTCATACCAGTAAGTCAGGAAAGATAAACATTTCCCTGAGTTCCAAGAGAAATTTAAGCTTAATTTCTGTTCCTATTACCTGTTAGCCAACTAATGTATAACCCTGAACCCTCTCTTTAGTGCTGAATTCATGCCTTTACAAGTGCTTACACATGAGGATGTGGTATTATAACAAGGACATTTTGGTACTTCTTTTAATGGCCTCAAAACACCTACTCTCTTTTCTTTACTTTTGTTATTTTAAAGAAAGTTTAGTATCTCCAAATAGGAAAATAAAGCTTTAATACAAATACTAGAGGACTTTGGTTTTGTTACTATCATTTATGACTTAAATACTTTGAACATTTGCATATGTGCAAAGGGGTATGGCAGTGAAAAGCAGGTCTCCTTCCTGCTGCCATTGATGCTAGGGGCACTCACGTCTTGGGCTTCACTGATTCTTTCTGTACCTACCAATGGCCACCCATGACCTTCAGAAGAACACTTACAGCTTTTCATCCGAATGTCTGTCTTTTGCCTTTAACTGCCTCTTGGCAGAAGTGCTAAGGAAGTAGAAAGTGACCAAGTAAATTTATCTTCTTCCTTCATGTGCTAAAGTTATACTGATAGGTAAAACCAAGCTATTTCCATGACTGAAATTAAAAATTTTTTTTCAGCTTTTATCAACAGTAGGAATAGAGCCAAATATGTCCCTTTCTAGAAAAGATAAGAAGCTACATATCTCATTTCTTAATCTCTCCTAAGGACAAGGAGGCTTGTTGCTGTTGATGTTGCTTAAAAAAAGTAGAAGAGGAGGGAAGAGCTGATGAATTTTACCTATTTATCAGTTCCTTTGAAGACACTGTCCTATATGAAGGTACAGATCTAATTACAAGGGAAGTATTCTTGTTTAAAAGGTGATGTTAACATTACTAACAGCCTTTGCACCAAAACAAATGCTTATTCAAATGCTATAAATCTGAAACTACACATCCAGATGTGTGGGCTCTGGGAAGGATGATGTGGGACTTCCATGGCAGTCCAGTGGTTAAGACTCTGAACTCCCAATGTAGGAGGCATGGGTTTGAGCCCTAGTTGGGGAACTAAAACCCCACATGCCTCACCACACAGCCAAAGAAAAAAATTTTTTAATTTAAATTACTTAATTAAAAAAGATGCTTCAAGTTAGTAAAATACCAAGTGAAAGTGAAAGTCGCTTAGTCATGTCCGACTCTTTGCAACCCCACAGACTATACAGTCCATGGAATTCTCCAGGCCAGAATATTGGAATGGGTAGCCTTTTCCTTCTCCAGTGGATCTTCCCAACCCAGGGATCAAAACCAGGTCTCCCACATTGCAGGCAGATTCTTTACCAGCTGAGCCACAAGGGAACCCTAAAATATCAAGAACAAGGAATAAACTGTTAGAGAAGTAGCAGTGCCCAGGAGTACAAGAGTTAACCACCCTATCCTCACCTGGGGCCTCAGAGCCTCCTGTAATGCTCTTCAACGAACTGTGGTTTCTACAGGATTGGTCACAACATATCTACACTCCACATTTGCAAGAATGTGGAGCTTACATTCTTGTCGGAAAATGTAATTAATGAAGAAACATGAAACAATAAAAAGATAGTGCATCATTGCTGAATCTTGATGTATACCAAAAGGGTACATGTAGTCCATGGGGTCGCTAAGAGTTGGACACAACTGAGCAACTTCACTTTAACTTTTCACTTTCATGCATTGGAGAAGGAAAATGGCAACCCACTCCAGTGCTCTTGCCTGGAGAACCCCAGGGATGGGGGAGCCTGGTGGGCTGCCATCTATGGCGTCACACAGAGTTGGACATGACTGAAGCGACTTAGCAGCAGCAGCAGCAGCTAGCTACACTCAAAGAATAGAAATTGTCTAACACCTCTTGTACCAGCCACCACGGCTCCTGTTCCTCACAGTTCTGACTCCAGCTTTCTTAACCTCTGTCAGAGAATTAGAAGACATGTTAGAGCAAAACTAATGGGTGGGCTAGCATCAGTGGCATGCTGCCACTGACCAAAGGGGTGTGTATCACCACTGGCATGATTGCTACATACATATAATTAGCCAGAGTCAGCCCTCCCTTCCACCCATGACACAGCTGACCTGCCAGGCAACTTCTGGCAAAGAAGTTCCACAGAGATGATCATCAGGCATGCAGAGTCCCCCCAGTCTTCTGATGGACATACCAGCCCTCACTGTCCTCCTCAGCTGATTCCATAATTAGCAGCTGAAAGGGGCCTGGGTGGGCAAGGGCACTGCCACAGAGTTGTCGGCAGCTTGTAGACTGACTCTTGACGGCAGCAGAGGTGGGTGGCACTATGGAGATAAGCAATTCACACTTCCCCGTCCTTCCTCCCACTCCCAAACTTGGAAACACAAGGTACTTTAGGATCTGAAATCAGCCTCCCACAGCTGCTCTGCTCTGGCTTATGCTTTGCCAACTGCTTCCTTGGGTTGTCCCTTTTGACTCACTAGAGGTCACAGCAAGACATTTGGCCACATAACCAAACAGGGAGGACCTCCTATATCAGGAGTCACGATCTTTAAGGGCCATGAAAGTGAAAGTGAAGCCGCTCAATCGTGTCCGACTCTTTGCGATCCCGTGGACTGTAGCCTACCAGGCTCCTCTGTCCATGGGATTTTCCAGGCAAGAATACTGGAGTGGGTTGCCATACACTCCTCCAGGAGATCTTTCCAACTCAGGGATCAAACCCAAGTCTTCTACACTACAGGCAGATTCTTTACTGCTGAGCTACCAGGGAAGCTTCTTGAAGAGGCAAAAAATTCCATGTGCTATTTCATTTAGAACCATCTAGCTCATTTTTAATTGGGCACATAGTAAACATTGGCTTCCCTAGTGCCTCAGATGTAAAGAATCTGCCTACGATGCAGGAGGCCTGGATTTGATTCCTGGATCGGGAAGATCCACTGGAGAAGGGAATGGCAACCTACTCCAGTATTCTTGCTTGGAGAATCCCATGGACAGAGAAGCCTGGCAGGCTACAGTCCACAGGGTCTCAAAGAGTCAAACACGACTGAATGACTAACACAACGTATAGAAAACATTTCTGCAAATAAGAGTATAGTCAGGCTCCGTATCATTCCTCTTCCTCTATTTTTAATAGAGGAAGTAATGTACAGTTTTAAAGCCAGTAATGTACAGTTCTGTGACTATTCTTCTGTTAACTTGTCTCCCTGACCACAGCCAGGAAAGGTTATCCACTTTTAAGCAGTCATGTGATTAGTTTTGGACCACTTGAATGATCTAGAATAATCTCTGCATTTCAAGGTCCTTCATCATATCTGCAAAGTCCCTTGGTGATATGAGGTAGCATATTCATAGGTTTCAGGAATTAGAACATGGACATCTTTGAGCGGGGTGGGTATCATTCTGCCTACAACAAATGCCATGATCTGATTTAGGTTTTACCAGAATGACCCTGGGTGCCCTGTGGGGAATAAACTGTAACAAGGATGGAGGCAGGGAGACCAAGTAGGAGGCTAATAGAGTAACCCAGGTGAGAGGGGATCAAGGATTGGGTGTCAGCAGTAGAGTTGTGAGATGTGGTCTAATTCTGGATGTTTTGTTCAGGTAGAGGTGCCGTGATTTGCTGATGGATTAGATGTGGGCTATGAGAGGAGGGTATCAAGGATAACTCCAAGGATGACACTCCCCCCACCCTCTTAGAGTACTTGACATATGTTGTGTTTATTTGTTTAACTATCTTCCCTGTAAGACTGAAAGTTCTAAGGGAGAAGGGCTCAAATCTCGCTTGTTCAATATTATATTCTCACATCAAGGAATGCACAGAACATAGTGATACAGCTCATAACTGCTATTTATTGAGCCATTGTTATGTGTCAGGCACTTAACATAATCTCATTTAATCATCAGAACAGCCTTATGAGGTAGGTACTATTATTATCCTCATTTACTCAATGAGGAAACTGAGGCCCAGAGAGATGAAATGACTTCTACCAGTAAATACAAGTTTGCATATTAAGTCACTTCAGCCCTGTTGGGCTCTTTGCTACCCCATGGACTGTAGCTTGCCAGATTCCTCTATCCATGGGATTTCCAGGCAAGAATACTGGAGTGGGTAGACATTTCCTTCTCCAGAGGATCTTTGTGACCCAGGGATTGAACCTGCATCTCCTGCATTGCAGAAAGATTCTTTACCATCTCAGCCACTAGGGCTGAGCTTGTAAATACATGCGTGGACCTCAAATCCATATTGAATAAATGAAATAACTCTTTCAAGTTAAGCAAACATTTGGGTTTAGCTAAATATTCTAACCACATATGGAGTGGGAGAGAAAAGGACACAGATTTACAAATGTTTCAAAGTTTTAGCTGAAGAAAAGTCATGTCAAGAAACAACAAGTGTTAGTGTCAATAATTTAAGAATTCTCAAACTATAGTCCATCTTGCTGTGGTTTAGCTATTGTGATGACTTACACAGACAGTAATTTCAGAAATGCTTTATAGCCAATCTGGAGGCAGAGAAGAGAAAAACAGATGACATCAGGCAGACCATGGGGGCACAGTGAAAAATGTCCAGACCTGAGATGAAGAGGGAGGGATTTCAGTCTCGCCTTAGTCCCATCCACTCATTAGCCAATGCACTTAAGGTATTTATTTCATCTTTCTGAGACCATCTCAACTATAAAAAGGATATATTTTCTGCCTTACTACCCCATAGACTCTTGGGATAAACTAAATTTATTCATTCAGTAACTACAAAGCACCTACTGTGTGTCTGGCATTGCTCTAGATCCCAGCAACATGTCATGAACAAAAGAGACAAAATCCTTTCCCTCATGGGGTTTGCATTGTAGTGGAAATGAGGATTGAGAAATATAAGAACAAATAAGTAGATAGTGCCATGAAGAAAAATAAACTAGGACAGGGATTATAGAATGATCAGGGAGGAGGTAACACCAGACAGAGACTTGAAGAAAAAGAAAGCTAGACAGTTTGTTTTCTATAACTACAATTCTACCTTTTCCACAGTATCATAAATTGAATCACGTACTATGTAGCTTTTTCTTTTTTTGGCTGCACCACAAGGCATGTGGCACTTCCCCAATCAGGGAGTGTGAACCCATGCTCCCTGTAGTGGAAGTACAGATTCTTAACCACTGGACCGACAGGGAAGTCCAGAAAACTAGACAGTGAGCTGCGGGAAGGGCAGTCCAGCCACAGGGAACAGAATTTGTTCAGTTCCTGAGGTTAGAATGAATTTGGGATTCATATCCAAGGAATAGCCAGAAGTGAGCAAAGTAGAATAGTAATAGATGATACTAGAGAGGTAGGCAAGGGCCAGGTCATGCATAGCTCTGCAGGACATGGCAGAGAGCTGGGATTTTATTATGCATGTGGTAAGAAGATAATGAAAGCAAAGCTATGCAAACAGCAACACAAATAGTAGATAATGGAGGTATAACATGGACTTGGGCAGCAATATGGCACATCTGTTAGGAACAGCATGGGCTCTAGAGGCTGCCTGGGTTGGAATCTTGGATGCACAACTTACTGTGTGTAGCCTGGGACAGCTTGCTTCATTTCTCAGTGCCTCAATTTCCTCACTTGTAAAATAGTAGTGGTAATAGTTGTTTCTGTTGTTCAGTTGCTAGGTCGTGCCTGACTCTTTGTGACCCCCATGGACTTTAGCACACAAGGCTCCTCTGTCCTCCACTATCTTCCAGAGTTCGCTCAAATTCATGTCCATTCTATCAGTGATGCTATCTAACTATCTCATCCTCTGCTGTCCTCTCCTTTTGCCTTCAATCTTTTCCAGAATCAGGGTCTTTTCCACTAAAGTGCTCAATAAATGTTAACAATTATTACCCTCAGTTACCAAATTGTACTCAACATTCAAAAAACTAAGATCACAGCATCCGGTCCCATCACTTCACAGCAAATAGATGGGGAAACAATGGAAACAATGAGAGACTATTTTTTTGGACTCCAAAATCACTGTAGATGCTGACTGCAGCCATGAAATTAAAAGACGCTTGCTCCTTAGAAGAAAAGCTATGACCAACCTAGACAGCATATTAAAAAGCAGAGACATTACTTTGCCAACAAAGGTCTGCCTAGTCAAAGCTATGGTTTTTCTAGTGGTCATATATGGATGTGAGAGTTGGACTATAAAGGAAGCTAAGCGCCGAAGAATTTATGCTTTTGAACTGTGGTGTTGGAGAAGACTCTTGAGAATCCCTTGGACTGCAGGAGATCCAACCAGTCCATCTTAAAGGAAATCAACCCTGAATATTCACTGGAAGGACTGATGCTGAAGCTGAAACTCTAATACTTTGGCCACCTGATGTGAAGAACTGACACAATGGAAAAGATCCTGATGCTAGGAAAGATTGAAGGCAGGAGGAGAAGGGGACGACAGAGGATGAGATGGTTGAATGGCATCACTGACTTGATGGATATGAGTCTGAGCAATCTCTGGGAATTGATGATGGACAGGGAAGCCTGGCATGCTGTAGTCCATGGGGTCACAAAGAGTCAGACATGGCTGAGCGACTGAACTGAACTGAACCGAACCGTTATACAACCAATTGAGCTCATTAAGGTAGACTTTACTAACTCAGAATCTGCAAGTTTTTTTAAAACAGAAAAATTTACATATAAATGAAAAATATTTTTAAACAGAAAAACTAAATCTATATTTCTTCTATATAAAGAATTTGGGGCTTTCCTGGTGGTCCAGTGGTTAAGAATCTGCCTGTCAAAGCAGGGGACACAGGTTTGATCTCTGGTCCAGGAAAATTCCACATGCCCCAGAACAACTAAGCCCGAGCACCAAAACTATTGAGCCCTGTGCTCTAGAGCCCCTGAACTGAAACTACTGAGCCTATGCACTGCAACTACCAAAGTCCGAGAACCTAGAGACTGTGCTCCACAGTAAGAGAAGCCACTGCAAGAAGCAGCCTGCACAATGCAACAAAGAGTGACCCCACCTGTCGCAACTAGAGAAAACCAGTGCATAGCAATGAAGATCCAGCACAGCAAAAAAAAAAAAAAATGTAATTCTTAAAAAATAAAGAATTCAAACAATAAATGAAATTAGCCTCCTCCGATGTTCTGAATATGCTTAGGTTTGACTAAGTGCACTGAAGATTTTTATCTGCCTATGGTTCCTTCCTCTGGGAGACCAGCCCTCCCTCTTCCCCAGTGACTCTTCTTGGTCCATGTAGCCCTGATGAGGAGTTAAGATGAGAGCCAGGTTTGCCCGGAGTTCTACATCTGCAGTCGACCAGCTCCACTCTTGCCCCCTCTCTCCAATATACATAGACAGTGACTGTTCCAAGAAGAAGCACAGGATCCAGACTGGGCCAAGTCAGAATCCTCCTTGGAATTTGTGCACAGGGTGTTCTCTCTCTAGCATCTCAAGTCTCTCAGGATGATGTAGATCAGGAAGCAGCAGCCAACTCTACCATCAGGTGGAGAGAATGAAGCCAGCACAGAGAGAAGCAGAGTCAAAAGGTGGAGACAGCCCTGTCAAGAATGCAGGCACAACTAAAGTCAGACCTATCTACCCCTGCAACTTTACAGTTCTGTGAGCCATAAATTCCCATTTTGCTTGAGGATTTGGTTTCGTTGCACCAAATGACTTGATATACATACCTTCTATGAAAGATGCTCTCTGATTTTCTAAGGTATCTGTAATAGTCTGTATGTATATAACATTCTTTATAAGACACTTCAAGAACCTGATCAAAAAAAATCAATACAGATGTTATACAATATATAAGGATGAAAGGTAGAAATCATTTGTCAGGTTAGCTAATAACCCAAGGGACAGATTTTGTCAATATTTTTGGTAACCCATATTTTCAGTTCTATAATGGACCTCATGCTAATTATTAGAGGCACCTTAGGAATGACATATGTCATATTATGGTTTCATTCTACTTGTCAATTTCCAGGAAAAGTGACTTCAGTCTCAGTAAAACCTAATATATGTGGTATTGCAATGTATATTTCTTTCATCTTTGTGTAATAATAAAAAGGTATCATATGTTTTCAACAGTCTAATGGGATTCCATATCCAGAAGTCACATTATTTCATATCTCCCTTAATTTCACAGTGTTTAGCAAAACCTTATTTTTGTTGTTTGAATGTAAGAATGAAATTGGAGTAATATGCAGTTGAAGCAAACCGGATTAAGAACAAAGCTATTCTAAAACCCAGCTGCCAACCAGCTACTCAGTCACCCACCTTGCTTAATTTGCTCTCCTGAAATTGAATAGCAGCCAAAACCAAATTCTTTTCAAAAATGGATTAAGATGCATGTGGATAACAAAATGCTGTTAAACAAACCTTTCCATATCAGTAAATAATTTGAGAAGAAAGAGGCAGATGAGAAATCCCTGGGAATTTATGAAAACTTGGCAGAAATGTTTATCAATTAGGTTATGCAAGAAACTCCTAATAATAAATAAGCACACTGAAAAAGTCCTTGTGTAAAGCATAGCATATTTTACCACCATTTGAAAAATATGTAAAAATGTTTTTATTTTTAATCTTTCTAAATTCAGACATTCAAGAAGCTATTTTTGGTGCTGGTACAGTGTTCTGACACCTTCTCCCTGAGTAAAATCAACACATCTGCTGAAATTAACATTTTTATCTCCACGGACCCACATGTCCCTGAGAAATATAAAATATCATTGTGTTTTCTGCTAACCAGCATTTGGACACAGACAGCTGTTCAAGCCAAATCTACTCCAGTCTTCTGAGAGAAGGACCTTGTTATCACTAACCCATATATCTTTTGAATATTGTAAGGCCTCATACAGGGTGAATAAACTCAGCTCAAAGTAAACCAAATATGAATTGGTGGGTCTGTGGTAGCCCAAGTCCCATCTGTTGGGATCTGCATATGTAAATACATTAGCAATCCAGCAAGTTTGCTTGATGCCCAGATCAAGAGATGAAGGAAGAGCAGTACAGCTGTAATGTTTTCTTACATCCAACAGAGAAACAGATCCAAAACACTGGAACCTATGCAAATTTTCCACTTGGTCCCTCTACTCACATCTCCTTTTAAATTGACCCCAGGGTACCATCATTACAGACTGGAATCACAATCTAATGTTTCATTAGTCAATATACTTCAAGGTTCAAGAATAATTAAAACATCTGTCATGCACCTTCCTATATGTTAGAAAATATAAGAAAGACATATTTATAAGTCCAAGGGACTAGAAGACAGATACATACACAATTATAACACAGAATGTGCTAAGGGAGAAATAACATTACAGGAATTCAAAGAAAAAAAAAAAAACACATGAAAAAGTTTAATGAAAAAAGTGAATCTTCCCGTCGGCCCGCGGGGGGGCGGCCTCCCGGCATCTTCGCGGCGCCCAAGGACGACCAGGAAGGGGAGCGGCAGGGATGGCGCGTCCGCGGCCCCGCGAGTACAAGGCGGGCGACCTGGTCTTCGCCAAGATGAAGGGCTACCCGCACTGGCCCGCCCGGATCGATGAACTCCCAGAGGGAGCTGTGAAGCCTCCAGCCAATAAATACCCTATCTTCTTTTTTGGCACCCACGAAACTGCTTTTCTAGGTCCCAAAGACCTCTTCCCTTACAAGGAATACAAAGACAAGTTTGGAAAATCAAACAAACGGAAAGGATTTAATGAAGGATTGTGGGAAATAGAAAATAACCCAGGAGTAAAGTTTACTGGATACCAGGCAATTCAGCAGCAGAGCTCTTCAGAAACCGAGGGAGAAGGCGGGAATACCGCTGATGCAAGCAGTGAGGAAGAAGGTGACAGAGTAGAGGAAGATGGAAAAGGCAAAAGAAAGAGTGAAAAAGCAGGCTCAAAGAGGAAAAAGTCATACACTTCAAAGAAATCCTCTAAACAGTCCCGGAAATCTCCAGGAGACGAAGATGACAAAGACTGCAAAGAAGAAGAAAAGCAGCTCTGAGGGTGGAGATGCCGGCAATGACACAAGAAACACAACTTCAGACTTGCAAAAAACCAGTGAAGGGACCTAACTACCATAATGAATGCTGCATACTAAGAAAACCACAAGAAGGTTATACGTTTGGTTGTCCAATATTCTTGGATTTGATATGAACCAACACATAGTCCTTGTTGTCATTGACAGAATCCCAGTTTGTATGTACATTATTCACATTCCTCTCTGATGTGTTTGGGGGAAAAAAAGACATTTTAGCCTTTTTTAAGGTTATTGACTTAATTTCATGTTATTTGGTTGCATGAAGTTGCCCTTAACCACTAAGGATTATCAAGATTTTTGCACAAGCTCATACAAGTCTAGGATCCTTTATCAAGGCAGTTATGTTCATCACTCTTCTGCCTTTTACTCCACCATCACCAAACACTCAGTTAAATATAAATTAGCATTTTTTTTAAAAGGACCACTCAACATAATGCTTAAGGGATTTCTTCTCTGTGACAGAACCCAGGAACCAATTCCTAGATACATAATGTTGGCATATTGAAGGTGAACTTAAAATTGTCCTTCAGTTTTGAGGCCATGTGTAAAGTTGAATCATATTGTAATATACCTTTTCCGTATTAGAAATAGCTAGTTGACAACTTATACTTCTCAAAACTCATGTTGTTACGTACACAAACTCAGTTTCTATATGTGAAGTTAAGTGAGTCTTTTGTGTTATTCCAAGATAAAGGCAATGATTTATTTTCTCCCAATGCCAATACAATTTGAGCTAATCACTCAAGCTGGATACTTTACATTTTAAAGCTGGACTCAGCAGTAGCCCTATGGGAAGTAAGACAAAGCATTGACTTTTAAATATAGACTTTTAAACGATCTGTTGTTTTCTTTTGGAACTAGAATTAGAATAGTTAATACTCATCCACAAACCATTATTATGTGTACATTATTGTTGCAATTGTGATAATAGAAAATTTTATTTATTTTTATGCCAACTTATATTGTGAGAACACATTTAGTCAGTTTGGGTTTTATCAATCCTGTTATGCTTGTCCTTGGAACATCTTTCGCGTATTCGAGGTTTGTAGTTGAAAAGTTTACTGTAAAAAAAAAATCAAAAACAAAAAAATGTATTGTTTTTACAGAATAAATTTATTGGAATGTGTACTGGGAGTAAGAGTTGAGGTTGTAAACAACTAAGTTAGTGTAATTTGGCTTCATATATGTAATGTGAGGTATTAATGTAATTCATATATTAAAGCAAAAATTGTTAACAGCAAGCTGATAAGAGAATCAAGTGCAGGTGAGGCTTTTTCTTTTCTTTTTTTAAACACTCTGGGTTTTAGGACTTGTGTTTTTGTTTTTTTTTTTTTTTAAACACTGGGGGGTAGGGAGAGGAACTGGCTACATGACTGCTTGCATATCTGTGTTACTTACCAGTTCAGTGGACCCCTAAATTCACACTGGACATTATCCATGCACTGATCTGGACACCATTTTCTTTTAGGTTTTCTTATTTTGGTGAC
>NW_011494604.1:5750616-5800166 GCF_000754665.1 Bison bison bison | reverse complement strand
GTCTGCTGCAGCGCTGGGGCATCAGTTTTAGGTGAGGCGCCGACTTCGACTCTTGGGGCCAGCTGGTGGAGGCGACAGACGAGAATCAGGTATTAGCAAGACACCTACAAAAAGAGGCCCAAGCTCAACACAATAATTCTGAATTCACAGAAGAACAAAAGAAAACCACAGGCAAAATTGCAACATGCTTGGAATTACGAAGTGCAGCTTTACAGTCCACACAGTCCCAGGAAGAATTTAAACCGGAAGATCTGAAGAAGCTAGAACCAATCCTAAAGAATATTCTTACCTATAATAAAGAATTCCCATTTGATGTTCAGCCTGTCCCTTTAAGAATTTTAGCACCTGGTGAAGAAGAGAATTTGGAATTTGAAGAAGATGAAGAAGAGGGTGGTGCTGGAGCAGGATCTCCTGATTCCTTTCCTGCCAGAGTTCCCATGGTAAAGAATCTGCCTTCCAGTACAGGAGAGACGGGTTCAGTCCATGGCCCAGGAGGATCCCACATGCCCATGCGTCACAACTATTGAGCCTGTTGTCTACAGCCTGGGAACCACAACTGCTGAAGCCCGCATACTTTAGAGCCTGTGCTCCAAAACAAGAGAAGCCACCACAGCGAGAAGCCCTCGCGCCACAACTAGAGAGTAGCCTGCACAGCAGTGAAGACCCAGCACAGCCAAAACTAAAAATATTAATAAATAAAAATTATTTTAAAATTTCAAAAAAAAAAATAATAGAATGACAGAGGTTGATAGAAAAAAGAAAAAGAATGTTAGTGAAAAAAGAGCAGTCCAGCTTCATGCAAACCCAAGGAATATACAGAGGGTAGGAAGAAAGGACCTAAGGGTGAACTGATTTTATCTGGTAGTCTGTAGGGACCAAGGGCCCTCCGAATCAGGAATATTTTAACGCATGATTAGATTTGTCTTAAAAGGAAATTAACATCCAGGAATAGGACGGATATAGATTAGCAAGGATGACAGAGGAAAAACTGAAGGAATGAGACTGGTTGGGAAAGAATAAGAGTGAGAAGAGTTACACAGAAGTTAGAAAAGGACAGATTCAAGTGGTATTTTGAAGGTAATTAACAGAGCTTAGTAATTCATAAGATGCTAGGGTAAGGACAGGGAGGGCATGAAAGATGACTTTGCATAGTATGGGCGATAGGAAGACATTGCTCCACAATTATGGCATTGTTTGATAGGGAAATTTTATGAGCTTACTTTTGTACGTATTGACTTTAAACAAAAGAATGTAAACTTAAAATCTGCTTTTTCTCAGATAGCCTTTAGAAAAATTTTGCTTTGACTCTTGAGTTCCAAAATTAGCCCTGAGCTGTCTAGCTCTGTGCTCAAGTATTTTGTCTTGGGGTGTCAGAACATCCTCTTTTTCTAAGACCTGCCACATTTACTCTCCAAGATTTCATTTAACAGAAGATAGGCAATGATAATTTTAAATGTTTTTCTCAGTAGGCTTTTTTCCCTTGCTGTCAGTAGATATTTTAATTATTGCAACTAAATTTTGGATGCAATAACTTTTGTTAATGTGTGAACAAAGAAGCATACCATTTGGGGTTCTAATTGAATATACACCAAAACCTCTGACTCTAAAAAAGATCTCTTAGTTGTTGTGCCATCTGTTTATATACTAATTAATGGCTTAAAAATAGATGATCTTTTGAAGGCAAATGACATGAAAATAGTGGAAAATACTAATATAGATCTCATAAACCTACACTCTTTAGGCATTACATTAAAAGAACAGCCTGAGATGATGCCATGAGATGCTGAATGAACATTATGTGTACATTATAATGTGTATGGACAGGGAGGTAGTTATTTCAAGAACCGTAAGGCAGGATTATTTATTAGATACTTTCATAGGTCTCTTTTCAAATTTTATAGCTAGTGATTAATTTTTAAACTTTATCTAGTCATGTGCATTTTTTACCTATAAACAAAGATGAACCTTCTCTCCTTATTTTCTAAGTCTATACTATTCATTTTCTAAAATACAGTTATAAACATCCAAATCTTTGCTCCACATCTATTGTCTTATCCCTCTTCCCTTTCACAATTAAAGTTCTTAAACAAGCTGCCTACACATGCAATATTAATTTCTACACCTTATATACACATTCCTCAGCCCCCTGCAATGTGGCTTCCACCTTCACAAGGCCAATAAAGTCAGTTCTCATGAAGATCACCATGATCTAGGTTACCCTAAATCGAATGAAGACTTTGCACTGTTAGTCCTCTTGTTTGGGGGATTAAATGTGTTAATTCATCTAATATATTTAGTATCTGAAATAGTGAAGATATTCAAATATTCGATTGAAATTGAATATTCATATATCTGAAATATTCAAGATATGTTCCAAACTTCTATCTTTTCTTGATATCTTCTACGTGTAAATCCAGCAAGTGATCTTTCCATCATTCAAAATAATTGAGAAGTCATCACATTTTTACTTGTATTTATATAACTAATCGAGAAAAACAGGTAAAAGAACAAGGTAAAGTTTGCTCTTCCATTTTAACTCTTCAGGAGAATCTCATCAGCATATATAATTTTCTGGAATGTGTGCAGAAGAGAAAACTAAGTATTCAGCCTCGTTCTCAAAATTTATAACTTCTTAAATTCACATTCTGGTTGGACCACATAACACAACAATTGATATCTTTTCAAAAGTGTTAAAGACTTTCCTAAGATAGGTAGGGCTGGCAGTTCAAGGAGTATTGCATTACAGTAATAACCCATTTATTGTGGTGTGTGCTTTTTGGCAATTACAGCCAGAAACAAAGACAGGAAGCTGGAAATGAAACAAGCCTCCTGGCATCAAAGAAAACAGTCCCAAAGGCCACATCCAGAAAAAAGCTGGTTACTACCCTCAGATGCCTTACTTCTGAAAAAGAACAGCATGCGAAGGCTTGGGAAAAATCCATTCAACGTGCTCTTGAGGGCAAGGCAGTATTTCAGACAGTACAATAATCAATGTTGATATGAACAAACCAGAGTCAGTGAGTAAAGATTATGTCTGGGGTCCTTGGTATGTGAATATTGGAAAATCCATCATTCTTCAGCAAGATTTACTTCCAACATGCTTATAGGTACAAAGCTCCAGCCATAAAATAAATGAGTCACAGTGATGTAATATATATATAGGGCAGAGAGTCGATAATATTACAACTTTGTACAGTGGTGGATGGTAACTGGTCTTACTGTAGTGATCATAATGTATAAAAATACAGAATCACGATGCTGTACACCTGAAACTAATACAATATTGTATGTTAATTACAACAACAAAAAGTCAGAGTTTGGGTAACTCAGTTGTGAGAAATTTTACTTGGGTGGATAAACCCATTTTCAGATAATCCTGAATAAGGAATTAATTCTTAACTACCTCTGCTATGAAAAAAATACAACCACCAAGGTGAGACAGGGCCACAGTTGTTCAATCCAAGGTGAGATTTCTTGTGAAAATATAGAGTCAGAGAAACTAGATTCTAGACTCTGAACTGCCAAAAACCAGCTGGGTAATCTTGCCTTCTCTTTGCTTTGGTTGACTTCTCTGAAAAAACAAGGACATTAGGCTCGTTGATTTCTAAAATTTTTTCCAGTTCTAACATTCAAACATTAAGTATATGAAGATGCTAAAGAGTAATGGGAAGGAAAAGTTAAATCACATTATAAACAACTATCTTCCTTTTATTCATTCAACATTCATTGAGGCTTCTATAGAAATGACCTATACCAATCTCTGAGAATACTGTGTAGTAAGCATAAAAGAGATCCTGCCTTGAGCTTTCTGTTTAGTAAGGGAGTCAGGCAACAACAAAGCAAACCAACCAGATAAGAAAACAAGAATCTGAAAACCATAGGAAAGACATCTTTTTTAATAAGATGGTCAGGGAATGGCACCTCTGGATAGGTTATGTCTGAACCTAAATAATGAGAAGAAAAGCCATAAGGATAATTATTGAAGAGCATTTCAGGCAGAGTAATCTTCTAGTGCCTAAGCACTAGAAAAGGGGAAAAACTTAGTGAACTGGAGGAACTGGGGAAAAAAAAAAAACCAGTACAACTATAATAATTAAGTAGGAGAGTGAAACGAAAAGATTTGAAGAGGTATTTGGGGGTCTTTCCATGCAGTCTTGTTAACCCATTCTAAGAAATTGGACTCATTCTTAAGGATGGCAGTGGAATCACTGAAGGGTTTTAAGTAATGCAGCAATACTTGCTGTTACAGAAGATGGACTGAAAGGGACACAATGGAAATGGAAAACCAATTACTTAGGAGGCTGTGGTAGAGGTACAGGCAAAGTGGAGAAGGGGAGAGATTTAAGATACGTAATAGTGGCGGTCGAAAAAGTGAGAGTTCCAGAAAAACATGTACTTCTGCTTTATTGACTATGCCAAAGCCTTTGACTGTGTGGATCACAACAAACTGTAGAAAATTCTTAAAGAGATAGGAGTATCAGGCTACTTGACCTGCCTCTTGAGAAATCTGTATGCAGGTCAGGAAGCAACAGTTAGAACTGGACATAGAACAGACTGTTTCCAAATATGGAAAGGAGTATGTCAAGGCTGTATATTGTCACCCTGCTTATTTAACTTATATGAGAGTACATCATGGGAAACGCTGAGCTGGATGAAGCACAAGCTGGAATCAAGATTGTCAGGAGAAATACCAATAACCTCAGATATGCAGATGACACCACCCTTATGGCAAAAAGTGAAGAGGAAACTAAAAAGCCTCTTGATGAAAGTAAAAGAGAAGAGTGAAAAAGTTGGCATAAAACAACATTCAGAAAACTAAGAACATGGCATCTGGTCCCATTACTTCATGGCAAATAGATGGGGAAACAGTGGAAACAGTGACAGACCTTATTTTTTACGGCTCAAAAATCACGGCAGATGGTGACTGCAGCCATGAAATTAAAAGATGCTTGCTCCTTGGAAGAAAAGTTATGACCAACCTAGACAGCATATTAAAAAGCAGAGACATTACTTTGCCAACAAAGGTCTGCCTAGTCAAAGCTATGGTTTTTCTAATGGTCACATATGGATGTGAGAGTTGGACTATAAAGAAAGCTGAATGCTGAAGAACTGATGCTTTTAAACTGTGGTGTTAGAGAAGACTCTTGAGAGTCCCTTGGACAGCAAGGAGATCTAACCGGTCCATCCTAAAGGAAATCAACCCTGAAAATTTATTGGAAGGACTGATGTTGAAGCTGAAACTCCAATACTTCGGCCACCTAATGTGAAGAACTGACTCAATTGAAAAGACCCTGATGCTGGTAAAGATTGAAGGCAGAAGGAGAAGGGGACAACAGAGGATGAGATGGTTGGATGGCATCATCGACTCAAAGGACATGAGTTTGAGTATTGACATGACTCCAGGACATGATCCTGGAGTTGGTGATGGACAGGGAGGCCTGGTGTGCTGCAGTCCATGGGGTTGCCAAGAATTGAACATGACTAAGCGACTGAACTGAACTGAATAGTGGTGGTGGTTCAGTCGCTAAGTCATGTCCTACTGTTGTGACCTCATGGGCTATACCCCGCCATGGTCCTCTGTCCATGGGATTATCCTAGGCAAGACACTGGCATGGGTTGCCATTTCCTCCTCCAGATCTTCCAAACCCAGGGATCGAACCTGGGTGTCCTTTGCAGTCTGATTCTGTACCAACTGAGCCACCAGGGAAGCAAGAGTAATAATGTTTTAGTAATGGAGTTAATAAGTCCCTGAATAAAGGATGCTATGGCTCTACCAAGAGTATGTGCATGTTAGGTCACTTCAGTCATATCGGACTCTTTGCAACCCTATGGACTGTGGCCTGCTAGGCTCCTCTGTTCATGGGATTCTCTAGGCAAGAATACTGGAGTGGGTTGCCATGCCTTACTCCAAGGTATCTTCCCCACTCAGGGATCGAACCCAAGTCTCTTTAAGTTTCCTGCATTGGCAAGAGGGTTCTTTACCACTAGCACCACCAGCGAAGTCTACATATAATGGAGGTAGAGTCAAAAGGGTTTACTAATGGATGATTTCGCCTATGTAAGAGAATGAAAGGAATCAAAGTTGAGAAATAATCTGGTGCTAAGTTATTTGGGGGAGAATGTGCAGGGGACAGAGAAATTAATAGAGGAAAGATAAAGAGCTCAATTTTAGATGTGTATTTGATATATGTGAGACATCATTTGTAAGCAATAGACATCTGAACCCTCTGTTGTTACCTTTTGATCTTGGCCACAGTAATTGCATACCTTTTTTTACTAAGAACCATCTTCTATTTATCTTTTTATGTACATTACCCAGCAACATGTACATAATTATACAATGACAATTACGTACATTGTCCAGCTTGGGCTGGACAGTTTGTACTTCATACATATTTAATAATCTTCTCAAAAATAACGCTTTCCCCTTAACATTACATTTATCAGTATGTCCTCATTCAGACTGTAAAACTTCAGATGTCTCTAGTCTAGGTCTTCAGAACAGTGTTTGAACCTTAAAAGAATACTAATCTGGGTCCAATTCATTTTGCAGTCTAGCCAGCTTCCCACTACCCCACCACTCCCATGGCTGGTTTTAAAATTTAAATTGTGATTTATCAAAAAACAACAACAAAAAAACACCAACTCAAGATGCTCCCACTTGAGGAAGGACGGACTGCTTTTCAAAGTCAGCACTGGACCACAGCACATTTCCTGATAGTTCCAAACTACAGTGGGGGTCCTGTTAATTGTGGTCTTGACCCAGACCCTCCCAACCCACCTCCTTTCCCCCAACAACTAGACTTAGGAAAAAATAAAATGGCAGCAGAAGCTTAATTTGCAACAATCTATAAATCTGCTTCAACTTCTGCAATTTTAGATTGCAACTTCAACATTTTAGATTGAGTTCTAAAAAAAAAAAAAAAGATCATTTAACATTGTTGATTTCTGTGGTGTCTATCTTGCTTAGTAACAATTTTGTTATAGGTCACTATAGAAATTTTACTTTTAAGAAAGTTGCATAAGAATCTGCCATATAACAAGGTGATGCTAATTATAATTAGCCCAAGCTACTCTCCAAGAAAGGCTTCCTCAGAATTAGGTTAAGTGTGTAGCTTATTCTTTCCTTGTTCCCCCAAAGTGTGCTCTCTGCTCCGTAAATATGTGTAACTTTCAATATATTTAAAGGCAGGGCAAATCTTATGTCCATACTTCCCAATTAGCTTGGCATGATGCCCTACAATAAAGTGCCTGAGTATTTTTCACATGGGTATCTCTTTTACAAAGGAAGATGAAAATATCTTTTACCAGGGTGTGTAACTGAACAAGTATATAACTAAACTTTCTCATTCCTATGGTTGTAGGGTCTATTATCGGTTAATACTTTTTCAGGTTGAATCATTTATTAGATCAAGGCATACTGCAAAGTTGCTTATAATCCCTTGCCTAAAAAGTGAGGTCAAATAATGTTAAGACGCCAAAGATCAGCCTGTACAATCCTCTTCTATTTCTATTCAACAGTCATCAATCCAAAGGAATCAAACAAAGAACAAAAAATGAATAGTTTTCTTCCAATTCCAATTAATTTCCATTGGTAATAGAACTGAAATGCAACACACTCGCTTGGCAGACTTACTAAAAATTTCAGGTTGGGCAGTTGAGATAAAATCATGACTAAACACTTGCCAAATCCACCCTCACTTACCTCCTTTCTCAGCATTACCTCCCCCAAATAATTCCTCAAATAAAAAACTAGATGAGTCAACCCCAAATTTGAAGTGTAGGAGCCAAAAACCCCTAACACCTCTCCCCCTAAACACTACAGAAGCTAACCAAGGCTTAGGGGTGTGAGCCACAGACCAGACACACTTGCTATTTGCTCTTTTATTTTCCCAGTGAGTAGCAGATGTGTTCCTGTCAACCAGTTATGTGAGCTGACGGGGAGGACAAGGCATTCAGGAAATCTGCTTAAAGCACCAAGTCTTTCAGCAACAGTCATATCAATACTAAACCACAACAGCATATAACCAACCACATCAACCACACCCTCATCTGTCCTGGACATGTATTCTATAGTTTCTTGCATAAGTTACTAAAAATTAAGTCTTATGCCTGGCAAATTACATACAATCCATAATATGCAGTTATTGCTACCATGTCTCCCCTCTATCAATGATACACTGGTCTCTTCTTTTAGGAATAAGTTCAATTTTCATGTATTAGAGGCTCTAGCTGATTTCTTTACTCCTATCTGGGATGCTACTTGAAGGAAAAGGGAACTTGGGGTGGTTGTGAAATGTTTTTAAAAAACACTAAGTTAAATCAAATTTTAAACAGGTTCCTTAAGCAGGATGTCTCAGACTCTTTTAATATGATGAGATGCATTATTGTAAGTCTGGGGGGTAGGGGAATAAAGCGTACAGCAAGTGCAAAGCATATTTGGCTCACAGAATCCTTTTCATGGAACACACTGAAAAATGCTGTTTTAGGCATATGTTTATACAGGCTAGCTTGGTACTTACTTTGTAACAGAGTCTATGAAAAAAAATCATGCTTTGTGTTTGAAACATCCTGTTTAGAAACAAACTTGTGGAACACAACCTAATCACATGCATTTGCACATCTCCCACCACTGTATAACTGTACTTTTAAGATTTTTCCTAAATGGTGTGTAAACCTCAAATAAAATTTCCAAATTTCTTCAGATTAAATATAAAAACTCAAACTAAACACTTGAAAAATGTTACTCCTAAAGCACACGACGTGTATCAAAAATCCAAATGAAGTTTACTTGTAAGGTACAACTTCAAAAATGAAGGAATTTCTACACCTAAAAAGGCATGAATAGAGAGTACGAAATTTAGTTATATCCTGTCATTTGGCATGTATGAAACACTGAAACCAAAGAACTTGGCCAAGAATATTTTCCTCACTTAGTAAGATATCTGCTCTGCGTGGTTGTTTGGAGGATTGTATCTTAAGACACCAAGCACAATGCTGGGCAACTAAACAAATCACTTTCACAGTGTAGTCCAAGACCCTCTTCTGGTATCCACAACACAAGACCTGGGTAGGAAGAAAAGAAAATCCACACACAAGCAATTGTCATATGACCGTATTTTATTACAATATGTTCAGTGTACTAATGTTAAGAGGAAAAAATGTAAACAAAATGAAAGTCTAGGGAAAAATGGCACTTTGCTTTAATCTTCAATTTGAAGTTATTTTTAACAATCCATTTATACCATTTTATGTCTCAGTTTTTAAAGAGCATCACTGCTGAATTTCAGACTGAAAAATGAATACACAGAAAAGATGACATCAAGAGTTAAGCAGAGAAGAGATACTGATTAAAAAACTGAAAGTAAAATCTACTTTGGCTAGAACTGAACACTGACAGATAACTTTCTCCAAAGGAAAATATAACTTGAGTCATAAAGGTTCATTTTTTGTATAGTTCAATACCACATCAATTAGAAACTCATGACAATGATAACAATTTTACTCAGTCACATTCGATTACCTAAAATTCTACTGAGCATGCTATTTGCCATGTCTTATTCCTCTGAGATAACTATCTATTTCCGGAAACCAGAAACGCAAGTTTGCCTGTGATTGAAGTTTCAACAAATAATTTGTAGAAAACACCAAAGATCAGTTGTTAAAGTTCCTACCTGTTCTTCACTGTATAGCAGCTATTTCTACAAATAAAGAGCACATGAATACTTCCTAAGAACTTGAAATGAGAAAACCAAAAACAGAGATCTGTGTGTATGAACATATGTACACATATATGTATAAGCTTAAATACCCCCAGACAAGTTTAAACAGAGAATACCTCAATATTCTAAATTCAGAAAGTAGGGATAAACACTGTCTAGTTTATCGATCAGTGGGACTACTAGCTTATGTTTTAGTTAGAGCACTATACCTGCAGTTCAGAAGTACTGATTAGATTCCATTAAAAAAGAAGACATCCAAACTAATAAAAACATTCTTCTAACAGTAAATAATTCTCCCACTTTTTACTTATTTTGACATTTGATATTTCCATAAGCTTGCAAGTGGAAGATAAGCTGCTCAATAAAAGCCAATTCAAATATACAATATACAGAAATTACTTAAAAAGTCTGCTCATATAATGGATTCTTTAGGTACTAACAAAAAATTAAAATACAAATAATTGACTAGAAATGTAATCTAAGATACACAGGAACTGCACTTCATTTTAGGGGGAAAAAGTCCAAATCTTATTGTGTTAGAAGAATAAAGAACATTTGTCATAGTATACATTATCATATTTCCTTAAAGCAGGAACTATTTTAAGCTTTTAAATTAAAAAGTGTTCAGAATTCTGTTTATACATTCAGGAACTATCATATCACTGGTTACACACAATTCTCTCATCATGCAAAAAAACCTCGGTTGTTTTCTAAGGTCTAAGTAAGTCAAACAATAAACTAATAATAGCACTTTAATTAGCAAGCTGTAAGTCAGAGACATGTAGAAAATTCTGCAGCTGAATTGTATTTCCTGTCTAGTAACGATGCTATTCATTTTCTCCATGTATTAGAAGAATGAATAGGCATTAATAGTCAAAGTAAGATTTTCATTGTTGCAGCAAATGACAGAGTATGTGAGAAAAGGAAAAGTTTCCAATGTCATGACAATCTTTATGATCCATCATAAAGGTAAAGAATCTGTGCGTATGTGTGGAAAGGAGTAAGAGACAAAGGCAGGAGTTTAACACAGGTATATAAAGGGAATGCTGAAACTATATTAGAATTATATTTATTGAAAGACTGATCTGAAGTCTGCCCATGGAGTGTACAAAAAAGTCAGAGCAGACATTAGTGCAAATTTAACCTGACAATTTATTTATGGAAAAAACCTAGTTTTGATGAGAAAAAATTTAATCCTTTCCTTGTAAACATAAAAGAAACTATTTTAAAGGTAGTATGCCAGAAAATGCAACAGTAACTCATAACATACTCCTTTTCAATTAAACAGACAAGTTGAAGACACGTTGTTAAAATACTTTTCAGACTGAATATATTTATCAGCCTATATGATCTGCTGTTCTAACTGGATCTTGATTTTTTAAAAACCCAACCTTTTATAAGAGCTATCACATCTAGAAGTGAAGAAAATAAATTAGATCCCCTCTCCCTCCCCAAAAGATATTAATTTCTAAAGCATAAAAAGCTATATATCTTATACAAATTAACCAGTGTTCTTACAAAAGTAACGTAGTTTTGGATGACATTATGCTGTATTT
Source organism: Bison bison bison (assembly GCF_000754665.1). Taxonomy (NCBI): domain Eukaryota; kingdom Metazoa; phylum Chordata; class Mammalia; order Artiodactyla; family Bovidae; genus Bison; species Bison bison. The sequence continues at coordinate 5,788,888 of NW_011494604.1, read as the reverse complement.
GTGGTGAAGTACTAGGCACAAGAATATATGTATCAATTAGGCATTTTAAGTCTAATTAGTCTCTTAAGTTATTTAATTCTTGGCAATATATAATAACTGGTACGTATTTTGGTACTTAAGTCATGAATTGTAGAGAACAAGAAGCAGTATATTATCGTAACAGAGTTTGTATTTGACAATTACTGTGTTGAAAAAAATCTCTTCTATGAACTCTGTGATTTGTTTTGCAGTTGGTCACTTGTAGCAGATCCTGCAATGATATAAGAAAAAATAGCAATATCATTTGTTTGTTGAGTATTGCCAAACTTGGAACCACCTGAGCTAAAGTTCCCTTCCACTGCTACAGATGATAAATAAATAGAAAAAAAATCTAAAAAACAAGACATAGTTCATGCAGACTGAACAATATCAACGAATCTGTATACCCTGTAATAAAGAGCAGAATAGGTGTATCTGCTTAGTGGTAGAACAAACAGGTTTCACACTGAACACTTCTGTGAGTAAGTCACAAATGGAAAGCTAAGAGCTTATGACAACTCAAATATTCAAAGTTATAGAAGATTTGCATTTACAATATAAAAATGGCAAAATATTTCCTTAAATATACCACAGACAAAGGCCAAAGTTATTTTTCAAAAGCTGTGGCTTAAAAAAGAAATCCCTTTAACCTTTGACACAGCAGTGCCAGCACAAATTTCCAATAGCAAATGAGGGGTATTCCCAGTGCTCTGTTAGAGCTGCTACAAATGGATATTGAAAGTGGGCGTAGAAATTGATGAAAAGTTATAACCAAAGAAATGTTTATGCTGAATACAACAAAAGAAATCACCAAGATATAGATATAGGTCACCTAAAAATAGATAATAAATTTAAAAAGAGAGTAAAGAGAAACATATAGATTCAATAATCACTCAAGGTAAGAGTTTGTTCACGTTAAATACAAGCTGAACAGAATATGGTGAATAAAATCAAAAGGCAGTGCTAATTGAAAGGAAACAAACTGAAAAGCAAAAGCATAACATGGAGTAACAAAAAAATACTGTAATCTTGATGTTATAATGAGACACAGTCATCGGGTTCTTCCATAAAAATCACTTACATTTCATATGCTCACCAAAACCATAATATAATAATTATTTACTTTCTTAAGACTTAACCATCTAAGGCACAACACATAAAAGTAAGTTACGTCTTCACTCAAAAGTACCAGTCTGCAGTACAGAATAGGCAGATGGGCATAAAATCTGCATTAATGGTATAGAAGATTCACCTTTGTTGAATGCCAGAATAAGTTTATTAAAAATAAAAACAGATTTCCTATGATTGATCAAGAGTTGGTAGGCTGCAGGAGCAGGTTGTTTGAGACTTGAACAAAAACTGGCCAATAACTTGTCAACCCAACAGTCAAGAGTCAACACTGGAAGGATATGACATACTTTATACCTGAAGGGATGTCAAAACAGATCTTCCATGTTAAAAACCTGTTTCTTTTAAAAGTTTTAACTGACATTGTTACAACAAATAAAATATGATCTGAAACATTAAAAATAAAGTATATCTTAATATGAAGATAGACATCACTGCTTAAAGCCAGTAGACCAAACAACATAGACATACGGCACAACCTATGTACTTAAGACAACTTGAGCATAAAAACATTATTTTCAAACTGGCCCATAGGGGTTGAAGTTTTCTACCCTTTGGCATAAAAAGTAAATTCTAGCAAAATTTTCTGAGCTTCTTCGAAGTTTTAAGCAAAATAAAATATATTACTTAGGCACAAACGATCACAAGTGTCTCAGTGATACTTCCAAAACATCTAACCTTGACTTGATTCTTCCATATTCATGCTTTCTCCAGCTGCAGTCTCTGACATTTCTTCATCCTCCTCCTCATCATTTAGGTCTTTTGAGATTAATTGTCTAGCTAACTTAATATTCAGTCCTTCATTGTAGTGAAGCTTCCTTTTCATTTCAAACTGTCGCTTTTTTTCTACAAGATTAAAAAAAAAAAGTAGGCACAGGAAGTCTTTAGCTCAAAGACTGGCAAACTACAGCCTGTGTCTATTTGGTAAGTAAAGTACTGATATTACTGGGACACAGTCACACTCATTTGTTTTGTAATGCTTAAATATACTTTTGTATTCAGTAGCAGAGTTGAGTAGCTGCACTAGAGCCCATATGGCCCTCAAAATCTAAAATATTTACTGTCTGGCTCTTTACAGAAAAAGTTTACCAACCTTTACCTTAGATGGTTCGTGCGTCCATCTTAATGGAAGACTAAGAGCTTTTAGTAGTTTTATTTGTGAAGGAAACTTAAAGATACAGGAAACTTCTCCAGAGTTGAATGGGATAAAGGAAAACTATAATACCATATACGTATACTATGTACAAAGGCTGCATGAATGCACATGTGCATATACACACATACAAAATAAGACTCTGCAATTAACAGTCATTAATTCTGGATCAAGGAATTATGGGGTGGTTTTAGTATTCTCAAATTTTCTATTTTTACAATTAAGAAAAACTTCCTTTTAAAAGTGCTTATTGTCCATGAAGTCATCACAGAAGCATAAAAATAGCTGTAAATCAACACAACCAACCATATTTTATCAATAGATAGGACTTTAAAGATCTATTGTTTATCAAGAAATATTTTATAATTTCTTAGACCTGTAAATTAAAAAACAAAAAAGGGGTTGACATAAAATTGCCACTGTTCATTTTGTAAAGAGCATTAAAACTCACTCACCATAGGTTTATTAGCGTATTCATAAATGTATTTTAGTGCCAAAAAAGCGTAAGAGAAACCTCTTTAAATAAGGCTATTCAAAGTACTTTCTAAATGTCCTCTAATTCCCTCTCTCAAACCTTCAACTCCTACAGTGGAAGCATGGAGTCTTAACCACTGGACCATCAGGCAAGTCACTCCAAGTTTTTATCATCTACACTTATTTATGTCTTAAAAACAGGTATTTACAGTTCATGTCACTACTGATCAAATACTTTTCAGCCTCTATTTGGGTTGGGAGAGGAAAGTTCTGAAATCAATATCCATCTTATCATCCCATAAACATTTGTTTCAAATTACCAAGATCTTGCCAGGCATCTTTCCTTCTTTTCTAAGTCACTTTTCTGATTTTACTCTCTGAGAGTATCATATTTTAAAAGAAAGTAAAATTTAAAAAAAAAATCAATAAAAGACCAAATCCTTATGACTAAATTTTTAGTGATGAATTTCAGACAATGTAAAAGCCAATACTAAAAAAACAACAAAAATTGGTTCTAACTGCCTCCGTTACCAGATATATTTACTAAAAAGATAAGACTTTTTCTCAGTACAAAGTAATACACGTTCTCTTTAATGTAACTTGGAAAAAAAAAATTTTTTTTAATAGTACAATCTTAAAACATCCATTTCCTTAAATAATCACTAACATTTTATAATTTGACTTTTTTCTAAAAATGTGTATTTTATAAAGATGAATTATATTTTGTTGCATATGTTGTTTTCTCACTATATAGTTAGAATGGCCACATCCCAGGAAGCTCAGTTTATGCCTATTGTCTAGTGGAACTATAACAGTGACTCTTTTGCTCTTAAAATGATCCAGAATTTAGACAATAAAGTATATGAAGATACAGTAAAATTCTGCCACATACATAGCAGATTTACTACATAATTTTAAAAGGTTATTAAGTAATGAGTTATAACTTAATCCCCTTGGTCAAAGGTTTCTGATTTCCCCCTTTGTATTTTCATTGTTTTTTTATGATGTAATATACAGGTAACCCTTGAAAAATATGGGGGTCAGGAGCACCTACTCTCATCACAGTTGAAATCCACATTTAACCTTACAGTTGTCCCTTCATATTTGCAGTTTTGCATCTGTGCATTCAACCAGATTGTCTACTGCTGTAATAGGTGTTTAGTATAATTGGACCTGCACAGAACAAACCCATGTTGTTCAAGGGTCAACTATGCATAATTCTAAGAGATATTAAACTTGGGTTTCGCTTGTTAGAGATATTTTTCATTTTGGAATACTCAAAATTTATTACATGATTTATGTATTCATTCTATAGAAAGCTGCTAACACAAGTGGTCTCAACCTTCTTTGAGTATTAATTTTACTTATAATCTTTGTATGGCAGAGCAACATAATACAAAAGAGTACAAAACAAAAATTTTAAGGTTTCAGGCTCGGCTATAATGATAATCAACTATATCCACTGAACCTGGCAAGTAAATTATCCTTTTTATACTTTCCTTTATTGTTTTCCAAAATATAATGCAGAATATACCAATTATTTTAAGTTATTAAAATCTAGTATTTCCTGTGTTCTTGCTTGGAGAATCCCACGGATGGGGGAGCCTGGTGGGCAGCCGTCTATGGGGTCGCACAGAGTCAGACACGACTGAAGCGACTTAGCAGCAGACTTAGCAGCAGCAACAATATGTCAGATCCAGTGCTAAGTGCTTTAAATTCTTTATTTCATTAAATGAATCTAAATATTTTAAAGCCTCCAATTTAGAAATGAGGATCATTTCTGAGGGTCAGAGAAATTAAGCAAATTAGATAAGCGACATACCTGGAGTATAAACTTTGATTTATCTGATTCTATAGCCAATATTTTAATTGTTATGCAACTAGTTACAAGATAAAATCTTCTGAGAATGTTTTCAATAAACAAGGATGTTCAGACACATAATTTGTTTAAAAGCATTAAAAACACCTGTATCAGTAATACTACTACTGGGAACATGAAAAACTTGTGAAAACTGTAACTAGTAAAATGGTCCCCCCTGCTGGTTAACTCATGGAACTACAATTTGAGGGGGAAATTCCTTAATGAAAACTGGTGACGGAATAAAAAAACTTGGTTCTCAATACATCATGTTTTCAGAGAATAAGGAATTAGCAAGCCCAAGGAACAATTTCTATCTGAAAACTCTTTTCAAGGGCCTCATGGGGTATATTTTCAGAAAATAGGAAGTCACCAAGGGCAGAAGATAGATAGTATCATCAATATAATACAACCTGAGATCACACTGTATATAAGATTTCTCTCTTGTATAGCAATTAGGCTCAGACTGTTGCTGTTGGTTTTTATTTTTTTGGCTCAGATTGTTTAGTTCAATAAACTACATTCTATATACAATAGGAGGGAATAGCCAATTTTACCTTTGTAGCTGCATGACAAAAATCCTGACAGCTAACTAGCAAATATTTGCAATCTTAATTCTAGAGTTTCTAAATTTCTTTACAGTACAGATAGTTTCCACATTTCAAGGCTTCAAGTAATAATCTTTCTTTTTTTAAGTTTTTTTTTCTTTTTTCATGCATCCTTTCACCCTAACATAGGCTTGGTTTCCCTTTTAAGAATAATTGAAAACAAATTATATATGCAATTTTTAATTCTTGAGGTCACACATTCACATGCTTCAAAACTACTAAAAGCAACAAAGTGAAACAGCTTTCTTCTTTCCTTACCTCCACAGATAAGCACTAATACTTGTAAAAGCAGGAACATGAATAGGTAGCAATGCTTAACTGTGTATGCACCATAGGGACTAAAAGAGCCTTTTTCATCAATGTTGACTGGACTATTTTTATCTCCTTTCCTATGACATTACTGTTCTTTTTGTTCAATGGGACCTAATAAAAAATCTTTACTTCAAGTCTGATTCATCTGGTAAACTTCACCACTGTCTTTTTGTTTGTTTGTTTGTTTACGGGATGATTTATTACAGAGATTCATCTGAGCTATCTTGGAAGATGACAACTGGCATTTCAAGAGAATCATTTGTTAGAAACAAACAAACAAAAATTAATTTTTTGAAAACAGAGGCTGGTTTAGTTAACAAACTCTAAGCTCTCTAATTTCACTCAGCTAGGATCTTCCCTTGCTGCTGCTGCTAAGTCGTTTCAGTCGTGTCTGACTCTGAGCGACCCCGTAGACGGCAGCCCATCAGGCTCCACCGTCCCTGGGATTCTCCAGGCAAGACCACTGGAGTGGGTTGCCATTTCCTTCTCCCACCACTGTCTTAATACAGAAAAAACTACAAGCGATTAGCTCTTACTGTGATCCACTTTAAGATTATCCAAATACTCAATGACTCTAAACACATTAATTTAATAAACATTTACTGAGCATCTACCTAGTATAGATGCTTACTACAAAGAAAGGAACACTTGTAGTCACTTCAGAGATGGCAATATTTTCTTGAAATGAGGGGGGACAAAGCTGACATACAATAAACCCACATGAGTAGAATCTGAGTTAAAGAAAGAAACTACCTCGTTCTTCAGGTGAGAGGTCACTATCCTCATCTCCACTGCTTTCTTGTTCACGAACTCGATACTTTGGTTCCAAGCTTTCAGCAGCAGCAGCAGTTAATCTATATAATAATAATTTACAAAGAAATCAACATTATGACTGTCTTATATTAGTTGAGTGTCTTATTCAACTTTTGAGTCTCATAAAAGCATCTAAAGAATATTAGTATGCTAGCCATAACCTGATGAGGGGGAAAAAAAAGCCAGAGAATGGTAATAGGTATAGAAAACAATAAACAAGAAAAGTGGAGACAAATCTATGAACAGCAAAGGAACAGAACTTTTTTAGGAATTCAACTTATTTTTACCTATCTCACTTGTATCTTTAATACCCAGGTAGCAGGATATTAAAAAAAAAAAAAAAATCTCTATGCAGGCAATCAACATAGGGAATCTGTATACCAGCTTCTGGTACTCATCTACATACTTTGATTTTAACCTAGAAATAAGACTATACAGGTTGCTATGAAAAATCTAGATGAAACTTAATTCATTTAGCACATGCTTTTTATTTACACTTGTACAAGTAAAGTAAAATGTCTTTAACTCTGCAAAATTAAACACAGCTTTACAGTTGTGAAATATGCTTTATAGTTATCAATACTTACTTCCGAGCTAAGATATCTGGGGTCAGGGCTTCAGTGGTTTCTGAATCACTCAATGCATCTTCATCATCAGCTACCATACTAAGATGACAAACACACTATAAATTAATACTTGAACTATAATTTTTTAAGCAGGAAACAAGGTAGAGAACATAATGCTACTGACCAGAGTATCAATATATTTATGGCTCTGTTGTCGTCTTTGAAGTTTAATTTTAAATTGTTTCTATTCGATGCAAATACTTAAAAGTATAGCACCAATCAAGAAAAGCCTCCAAATAATTAAAAAAAAAAAAAACTACTGCAATCATGAAAATAAATATTGAAAACAAATCACCTGGGAAAAAAAGAAATCAACATTTCAATTATTCTATACAGTAGGAGGAACAATTAATTCAAAAGAAATCCCATGTGGTTTTAGAATACGTATTTGTACATTAACCTGGCTTCCCTGGTGGCTCAGACAGTAAAGAATCTGCCTGCAATGAAGGAGACCCAGTTTGATCCCTGAGTCAGGAATATCCCCTGGAGAAAGAAATGGCCACCCACTTCAGTATTCTTGCCTGGAGAATTCCATGGACAAAGGAGCCTGGTGGGCTACAGTCCACGTGTCGTCCACGTATCGTAAAGAGTTGGACATGACCGAGCAACTAACACTTTTCTTTTCACTGAAGATAAGACACAAAGGATCTATGCAGATACAGGTTAAGTAAAATAACAAAATTAGATACTAAGACCTAGGAAGTTTAAAAATTATTTAGCTTTCCCAATCTACTTTCTAATGAAAAATTTGCTCTCCACTTAATGGCAAAAAAAATGGTTATCTGTATTATTTAAATATAAACAGTTTTAAAATAATGGCTGCTGCTGCTGCTGCTAAGTCGCTTCAGTTGTGTCCGACTCTGTGTGACCTGTTTTTTTTTTTTTAATCATGTTCGATCTTAATTTTTTTAGGATATGTATCTCCAAGCAACACATATAAGGGATTTCTACTACCTTTACTGAAAAGGAAGAAAGCATTGACTTTGGATTCTGGTACAATGAAACTCAAGATATGTTTTAAAGTATACATCTGTAATTAGGGGCAAATTAGGAGGATCACTTTCATAAATGATATGTCTATTTCTTCCTTCAAGATTCACTTTTCAGTATCTGTACTCCTATTTCATTATGTCCTCCCTTTGTCACAATCTTCATGTTTATTCTTGTTTTTACTGTTTTTGCTATCATCAATTTATTTCATCTTCCAAAGTTTCATCCATTGACTTAAAACATAATTTAACTCTTTTTTTTTTAATTTATCTATCTAGTTATTTATTTTGCTGCGCCAGGTCTTAGTTGTGAGATCTAGTTCCCTGACTAGGGATCAAACCTGGGCCCCCTGCATTAGGAGTGCAGTCTTAGCCACTGGACCATCAGGGAAGTCCCTCTAACTCTGTTTTAATAGTAACTTCTGGATTTCTGTTGTCTTACTTCAGTGACAAACATAAATATTTAGTCCTGAAAATCTTTTTTCTATACAATCTAGGCATGATCTGAATTAAGTATTTCTAACTTATTTAGAAACCCATTATGTTTACTGGTGCATTAGTCTTCATACTTACTACAGCCACACACTATCATTTTAATATTCATTAAAAACAATTCTGGGAAGACTCAAAACTAACAATTCCAATGCAATTATATGAACTACAATATCATTTAAGTTAAAAAATAAGGACATGAGATAGCAGTAATGTCCACTTTTTTTTTGCATGGGTTAAAAAAGAGTTAACCATCTGTGAAATTATCCCTTTTCTGCAAAGAGAACGAATAAGGCCCTGCTATCTACTTAAGAAGAAGCAAACAAGCCCAACTCTCATCTTCCTTTTTACAAATAGATTACTTTAAGGAAGGCAGAAGTCACTCATCTCAGCATATCATTAGCAGCTAGGGATGACTGAGGTGCAATAAATATACATCTAATACTATAACTGTAACATAAAAAATGGATTTCATCAAGTTCCATGTTATTTATACTATTACACAAAAATATGCAGGTAGGTTATTAATTAGTGTTCCAGTAACAAATATTAAAAAAAAAAACCAACTGAGAAAAGGAATGATGTGCACAAACACTACCTGTGGTAAGGAGTGCTAGGCTCGTCTATCTTCATTAAACCGTAGTCTTTGTCTGCTGGATGATAGGTCGCCAGGATGTTCATTTCATCCCACTTCTGGGACTTTTTACTAAAATAAAATTTTTTAAATTTTCCTTAATGTAGTAAAAGACAAAAAACACCCAAATATCACATTTCAATTTCTATTTGACTGCTAATTTCTGTTTTCACATCTACTTTCTTGGAATAGAAACTAACTTGGGTAAATGCTGTAAGTAACTATAATAAAATGTAAGTAAATATTTCATAGAATACTTAGTGCCCATATATTAAAAACACATCACAGTTGTTCCTTGGGGTATTGATTCCAGGACCCACATGGATACCAAAACCCAAGGATGCTCAAATCTCCTCTATAACATGGTAGAGTATCTGCAGATAATCTCGTACACCCTCCCATATACATTATATCATTACTAGATTACTTATAATACCTAATAAATATAAATAGTCATAAATACAATATAAAAACTATGCAAATAAATAGCTGCTGGCACATAGTAAATTCAAGTTTTGTTTTTTTTAATTTTCTGGAAATTTTTTTTTTCTAGAATATTTTTGATCCATAGTTGGTTGAATCTCAGGATACAGAAACTGTGGATACACAGGAATACTCAGATTCTTCACTGGGCATTTATAAAAAACTATTATGACATGTTTCATCTTCATCTAGCCTATAGAACAACAGCAAAAACTGGAATTTATACATTGTTTGATCTCAACAGTTAAGGATTTTGGATCCATCATATATTTTTAACAGTTTGATGAAAAAAACACAACAGGAATATTTTTCTTGGCCTATTTTTTTTTTTTTTAGCAGTATCCATAACAATCAATGGAGAAGGAAATGGCAACCCACTCCAATATTCTTGCCTGGAGAATCCCATGGACAGAAGAACCTGGCAGGCTACAGTCTGTGGGGTTGCAAGAGTTGGATACAACTTAGCAACTAAACCACCACCAATACCATAACAATCAAAAGAATCAGAACATAAAACTACAGAGAAAATCTCACTAAATTCAGATACTATTAATGAAGATTTAGATTGTACATAAACTTATAGTTCAGTTTTCTAAGATTTTATCTTTTTATTTTCATTTTTTTAAATTTGCTAAGAAATGATATATTCAGATCACCTGAGATAAATCTACTTACGAAAACTAGAAATGCTTTCTAAGTGTTTTATGAATATTTATTAGTATCTATCCAACAAAATAACTTACACAACTACTAAGGTGATCAATAATGCCTTAATTACAAACCTTTATCTACTCATTAAAAAGGACAAAAACGACCTCTCTGCAGGTCAACAACATTGTTACATATACAATTTATGACTTGATTATATACTTGAAACTAAAACTACTTTAAAAAGAATGTGGATTTTACACAGATTCAAATCATCCTTTCCATATTTGTTCCACATTGGTGACATTTTACTGCAGATATTTTCAATTTTCCTAGATCTTCCAATACCTGATCTTCAAATGCTCTTGAAGAATGACACACTTAAAATTTTAGTATCATATTCTTTTCTTCATATTCTAAGTCACCTTAAAAATTACATGGGCCCACTCATGGCAGGTGAGCCTGACTTTACATTCTTTTGCTTTCTACACTAAAATGCCCACAGTGTCCCCATTTAAGACTAAGCACTTTTTTCCTTCATATTTTTATTGTGGTAAAATATACATAATACAAAGTTCACCATTTTTCAGTGTATAGTTCTGTGGCATTAAGTACATTCATATTATTGTACAACCGTATGCTTTTCAACACTGTCTAGGTTTGTCTTCACTTTGCTGCCAAGAAGCAGTCGTCTTCTGATTCCATGGCTGCAGTCACCATCCACAGTGATTCTGGAGCCCAAGAAGAGGAAATCTGTCACTACTTCCACCTTTTCCCCTTCTATTTGCCATGCAGTAATGGGGCTGGGTGCCATGATCTTAGTTTTAATATTTAGTCCTAAGCTGGCTCTTTCACTCTCCTCCTTCACCCTCATCAAGAGGCTCTTTAGTTCCTCTTCACTTTCTGCCATTAGTGTGGTATCATCCATGTTATCTGAGTTTGTTGATGTGTCTCTCACCTATCTTGATTTCAACCTGTAACTCATCCAGCCCAGCATTTCTCATCATGTGCTCAGTGTATAGGTTAAATAGAGTGACAGCAGACAGCCCTGTTGTACTCCTTTCTCAATCTTGAACCAATCAGTTGTTCCATACAGGGTTCTAACTGTTGCTTCTTGACCTGCATACAGGTTTCTCAGGAGACAGGTGAGATGGTCTGGTATTCCCATCTCTCTGAGAATTTTCCAGTTTGTCATGATCCACACAGTCAAAGGCTTTAGTGTAGTCGATGAAACAGACAGATGTATCTATATTACATTACAATAAAATATTTTAAAAATAAACATATACAAAATGACTTTAAGTGTCACACTAATCTTACACTAAAAATAAATAATGCTAGCAATATTTAATTAAAAACAATAAATTTCTCATCATTAGAAGAATGAATATGGCCCTTGCAGTTACAAGGGTACCCCTCAAATGCTGTAAATCTGTTCTGCAAGATAAACAATAGAAGAAAAGAACTGTAGGATATAAGACGTATTTTCCTAAAATTAAGGATAAAATTTAATAAGCACAACCTTAGCACCTTAACCCACTAACAATTTTGACTTCTGTATATTCTTTCCACTCCATATAACATAAGAAAAAATACCCAAGCTATCACAGTATATAAAAAAGTATAGACAAAACAGTACATATAGTATACATAAAAACAGCTCCTACATCAGTATATGTATTTTATCATAAGCTGCTTGTATTTTCTAGTCTTTACCTTTTTAGTATTACATGCATAATATTCAATAATAAACTATTCTCCTAATGTTAAATGTTTAGATTGAATCCAATGTCTTCCTACTTAAAGCAGAAATGTTTGTGCATATTCTATTCAGTGATATTTTTAGGATAATGAAATGGCAATCCACTCCAGTATTTTGCCTGGAGAATCCCATGGACGAAGAGCCTGGTGGGTTACAGTCCACGGGGTCACAAAGAGTCGGACACGACTGAGCGACTTCACTTTCACTTCACTAGGGACAAGCGTATTTGGGTTAAATTGAAGAGCTCTGTAGATCACTCTGTTGCCACATAGCCTTTTTCTTTTTTACGAGAGCACTGTTGGTAATGTCCCCAAATAATTGCTAAAACTTTGCCAGGACTGGGTATCTGGGTATTTTGCCCACCTGAGCAGGTATAAATTGATATTTAAACACTGCTTTATGTCTGGTTTCTCTGCTTATTACCTAATAAATAATGGAAAAAAATGCTTATTTTACTTTCCTTGTGTGAACTGTTTGCATCCTTTGCCTATTTGCTGGAAACATTCTCATTAATTTGAGTTGTTTATAGCTACATAAATGTAAAGAACACACTCAAATTTATGAGAAGGTTTAAACACATTATATATAACTCAAAGGTATGTATAAGGTATAAATCATATTATAAAGAACCACCTTGTTGGGTTATTTTTTGTACTTTGCTTGCCATTTACTTTCTACTATAAAGAGAATTAAAGTTTTATATATCCAAAGCTTCAGTCTACTTCTTCAACACAACACTATGAGAAAAAGAAATCCTTACACTGGCAAGATCCAGAGAAATAATATCTTGCAAAACCATGAATTTAAATAAGGGCATAAAACAACAAGCTCCAAAGAACGTTAGAAATTCTTAGGAGGAAAGTAGTGAAGTCGGAGAAACTGCGAAGAAGACAAAGAATACCGGAATTAGCATCTCTTAAATTTTGGTAGAATTAACATCACTTGAGCAACAAAATCCAAGGAGTGAATTTGAGTTTAATCCCAATACTACCACAACCATTCCTATGACCTTCACTGGGCCATTAATGGCACTTAGGAAAAACAGTGGCACAATCACTCACACTGAAAACCAGCCGTGAGGGTGACAGCACTGCTGGTTTCAGCTGCTCCCTCTTGGGTGACTGGCCTCCCTGCAGCCTCAGTCTGCACCAGAAAAAGTCACCACTTCTCACTTTCACGTTGATAACTCATATGATGCCATCCATCTCAAAGACCTACATACTTCTTGTTGCTTGCGACTTTTTAATTTTTATCCGAGTTTGGAAGCAGGATTTTACTTCAATGTGTTAAACTTTAAGCCCACATTTCAAAAAATGGTTCTTTCTTAAATGAAGATTCAACTTCTATAGGTTGATAAAGTACAATACTTTAAGGCTGAACAATTAAAGACTTAACAATATAAGCAATTAGTAAATAAAAGTCACTTTTGGAAAACTTTAGTCAGTGAGCCTTTGACCATATTCAATATCCCTTTATAGGCAGAAAATGAGAAAGCTGAAGTATGATTACATAAAATTATGTTAAAGGAAATTAAACACAATCTTTCCAAGCAGAATTTGCCACATTACCTAAGACTACTACAGAATATGAATTAAACACAGTGAATCCAAAGCATGCTGTGTACACAATCCTGTAAGTACGGAAAATTAGGTTTCTATACTTTTAATAGAATAAGACTAACATTTGAAGTACTGTGTTAAACATTTTACATTTAGTAACTCATTTAATAATTAAACTAGGCAGGACTATAATGAATAACTCATTGTTTAAGTCACAGACGTAGTAAGTAGTAAACAGGATCTGAACCCAGGCGTCCGGCCCCATTACTAATCAGTAACCCTAAACACTTCTAATAAGACAAAATTTAGTAACACTTAACATTATATTTTCAACAATCCCAAATGCACATTTTTCTTTTTAATATTTCTGAAAACAAAATACATCTTAAAATGGATGACATCTTATAATTAGCAGCATTTTTTTTTTCTTGCTGTGACATAAAATCATGGTACATCTTAAAATCAATGATGTCTTGCTTTGATGAAGTACATGTACTTACTCACTGTAACTGTTATGTCTGACAGTCACAAGTTGTTTACAATATTCAAAGTATTCAGAAAGAACGGGAATCCCACAATAATGGGGATGATAGTGGTGTTCTAACTAGTGGTATTTTAACACTAGCAGTGTGCTACAGTGTACTGAGATTATCTATGCCTAATTTTATGTGGATTCTATCCAGTTTTAATTGAACTAACCCTCAGAAAGGGGTACCTGAAATAACTACTCATTGAAGATAACAGTACCAATGCAAAGTATAAAGAATAAGAAAATAACAGCACTGTGACATGAAAAAAAAAGATGGTTTGACAAGGACTATATTAACAGAGTCCTGAAGACTATTTGAAATATGGCAGTATATAAACCTCACTTTAAGTATACTTTGAACCTTGACATATTATCTAATTGTAAACAAACATATTTGAAACATATTTCATGTTTTCCTAATAAATGATGCACAATCAAAAAGTTGAGAGACCACAGAATAGCACATCTCAATTATGACTTAAAAACCCCTTAGTAACATCTCTTTGTGTTACATAAACATTAAGTTATACCCTCTTACAATTGATGGGGTGGGGGAGTGGTTTGTGCAGAAAAGGGAAACCACCACTGTATTTCACATGATAAAGGCACCAATAAAAGGTATGGTTATTCATGGATTCTGTATTTGGAAATTTGCCTACTTGCTAAAATTTACCTGTAACTTCAAAATCAATACTGGAGGAGCTTTCTCTCTTTCACACATGCATAGACTGGGAAAAATCTGAGTAGCTGAATATGCACATGTTCCTAGCTGAGATTAAACCTTGTTTCAGCTCTCTTACTGTAAATGTGTCCTTTTCACAGTCCTATTTAGTGCCATGTTTTTTGCTTTTTTGGTGAACTGGCTGTTCAAAATGGCTCCCAAGGACAGTGCTTAACTGCTATCTAGTGCTCCTAAGCCCAGGAAAGCTGTGAAGTGCTTTATGGAGAAAATGTGTGTTAGACAAACTTCTTCATTCAGGTATGAGTTATAGCGCTGTTGGCCATGTGTTCAATGTTAATGAATCAATATATATTAAATTAGGTGTCTTAAACAAACGAATTTTTAAAAGGTGATGAAAATGCTGTGACCACCAGCTTACAGTAATCTATTTTTATATTTCTTCTAGGACTAACAGTTCAGCATGAACTAATCCAGCGTTTGTGGTGACTTTACAGAACATAATTACTCAGAACACTGAGAACTGACTTAAATTCCTGGTCATTTTCACATTAATTAATATGAGATTATTTTGCCTTAAACTCTGGTTCCAACATTTAAAGATAGACCATTACACTGTATTTTTTTAGTTTCTGAAGTTTAAGTGCATTGTAATTGAAAGAGTTATTTATTTCAGTCCTTTATAAACAAAAGGAAAAATACTGGGTGTCCTTAAAGTTAAACATTACAAAAAGTTTGTTTCAAATATGTTCAACTATACTTTCATTGTTTGCGTTCAAAGACGCTCTCATAAAGTCACTAATATTGGTTGTATGAACTGTGACATAAATAACAATGTACACTGTATTACCAAAAGAATTACTTTATTTCTTTTATAGTCATACAACACTTACCATGAAAAAACCCATGCCTTTTACTACTTAGAACCAAACATCATAAACCTCAATCAATTAGGGCTTGGCAACTCCCTTTGAAGACAGGACTATAACCTTCTAATTTAGACAAGTCAAGGCCAACTGCCCTGAAAAAGGCCACTCTTAAATGAATCTGCCCTGGTGGCAGCTTCTAGAGAAGGAGCAGCCCTGTGTAAGTAAACCAGTCTAGTAAAGTGGCTTTCCAGGCAGGACTTGGAAGGTAATCCTAATCAATTTATATAAAGATGCTAATACCCAGAGTGGGGCCACTAGAAATTACAGCAGACAGGTTGAGAATAAACACAAGTAGGGAAAGACATTAGAAAATCTAAGCAGCTACTTGGTAGCCAAACAGAAAGAAGCTCACGCTGGAGAATAACTAAATAATTGAAATGCTACTGAGAACCACAGTGCTGCCGCCGAATACCCTGAAGTCATCTAAGAGCCTTCCATAGTTTGGTTTTTAGACTATCTTAGTCTTCCTGTTACAGCTATGTCTGGTAAGATTCCATTTTTTATAGTCCCATTACAACCCCCAATCTGAAGCAGCTTACCCCAAACAGAGGTTGGAAAATTGCATGTAAGAGTCAAACACCCAGGAGTAGGAGAGTTGCTAGGTCCTTTCCAATCCCCAAAGGCCACGATTCTAAACTATGATCTTACTTCATGTTTTCCTCAAGACAACACCATCACCAAACTGTAGTTCCTTTTATAGCTCTAAAATGATCTTTTTAAACAGGTGTGCCCTAGTTCCAATATTCAAAGTTTTCGGGAACATCCTAATTTTAGCTTTATGACTTCACAGATTTCAACAACTTTTCTTAAGCCTTATTTCCAGTATGTAAGAGTCCTTGTATGCTAGCCCCTCTATGACTTGTAACCTAGTGTTTTATTTTACACTATATATTATCAGTTTTCCATCCTTTTTTTCCTACTGAGGACTGCACCTTGGGTATCTTTCTCTGAGCCATTAACATCTATTTCATTCTTTTAAAAGGCTGGTCTACTTTCCCATTATACTAATGTACTATAATTAATATTTCACTAGTCCTTCTTAATGGACCTTGGGTTGTTACCAATTATTTACTATCACATACAATACTATAGGTCAACATCTTTTCACATACGTATTTGCGAGTATGCAAAAGCAACTAAATTATCATGGCATCATTTTAACTTGGTACTTTCTGAACTGTTCTGAGCTTAAATATGTCTTTCAGGAGGAACAAAGACTAGAAAGCATTCAAATTCCTGTTGCAGATTCAAAAATAATTAGCAATAAGTAGCTTTCCATTAAACATAGATCAGACTGAGGAAATGTCTGTTTCTTTTAATGCAGAGATAATGACAAACCAGGACCCAAGGGAGTGAATGTGGCACGATGCTTTTCTTTCGATAATGTTCACCTAAAAAGGAATGACCGTGGAGGAAGGGCAATTAGAAAAACGGAGAAATCTCTTTTACGGAGGAGTCTCTTATTAGTCTACGACTGCATCTTAAAGGATTTCCAATACAGGAAAATACACTTTAATTATTGAATTTTAGACACTCGGATACGAAGTGAAGTAATAACTGCTTAACAGGTGAAGCTTTACAACTTCAATTTGATTCTTTAATATTCCCAATCTCCAAAAGCTTAAAGATCCTGATGTATGTTTTAAAATTATTATATATGTATATATGTTAAACACACACATACAAACACACAGTAAACGTCATAGCTCTTGCCTTCTTTATAATCACTCCACCCCTAAGCCTGGCCGGCGGAGGGAGACCTGAGCCGCGCAGGGGCCGCAACTACGCAACCGCCCCGCCCGCCGGCCGCGCTCGGGCTCGGGATCTGGGGTTGGCCCGGCTGGGGGTCTGCAACGGCACGGGGGGAAAGGTGGGGCTTCCCAGGCTGACCCGGTGGACGAGCGGCTGCCCCTCTCGGCTCTCACCTCAGCTCTTCGTCGACACTCTTGCCGGGCTGTTCGGCCGAGGACACCACAGAGGAAGTCGTAGAGCTCTTGTTCTTCAGGATCCCCTTGATGGGCCGGTGCGAGGCCGTCGAGGCCGCCATTGCCTGCTGCTCCGGCGGTCGGCTCAGCGTCGCTGCTTGGCGCCGAGTTCAGGAAGGAAAGGGCTGGGCGCGAGCAGAAACTCGCCAGGCAGCCGCCGAGCCCGCCTGGGGCTGAAGCAGCCGCACCTGCTGTCGCGGAGACAGCCACCAGAGTTGTTGTCACGACACAACGACTCGGACGCTCTGGCGTCTAGCCGACGCCGCGTGGCTGGCGGCCCTCCGCGAGCCCTTGGCCACCGGCACTCTAACCGTGGCCCGCGGAGAGAAGCCGGCCTAGCGCCGGAACGACGCCGACGCTAATGCCAAGCGGGCCCGCCCTCTCGCGATATCTAGGGCGGGGCGGGGGCGGGGCGGGGGTGAGGGCGGGACAAGAACAATGCCAACCTCCTCGCCCCGCCCCCTCCCCGAGCCCTCTCGGTGAGTTAGCGCCAACCGCGGCTGGGGCTCTGAGAGCTGTTTGATAGACCCTTAGGAGAGGTTTACAGTTTGACTGTGTACCGAATGGTTAATCTCGGCAAGCACCGTCGCTCCCACCACTTCATGAGGTTCTTATTGTTCGTTGTGTATTTTATAGATCGGAAAATTGAGGCTCAAAGGTGACATCATTCCCCGAAGACATTAACTGACTTTCAGAGAAATGCCGTGTCTCTTCTTTCCTTCCATTTAACAACCATAAAAAGCTTAACTCTCCATTATAAAGTCATGAAAATGTCAGCGTTGGAACGGTCCTTAGAGACCTATTGTGGGATCATAGAATATTGACTTCTATGAAATCATAGAACATCAACATTGAAATAGTCTAACATTTTTTACCATTGGAAAAGCTGAAGGCTAGAGAGAAGTGACCTAACCACCACTATCACAAGACCCATCTGTAGTGTGTGGTCGTAGAACTTCATTTAGACTATGCTTCTGGTCTGATATTTCTCCATTTTACCACATTCTGCCTCTGTGTTTGTAATCCCATGGAAGGGGTCGCTGGCAGAAGTTCCTAGAATGGTGGTTTAGAATCTGTCTCCCCCCATCAAATCTTGGGAACTCAGTGTAAGGAGCCATCCAACACTGTGAAATAGGCCAAAAAATTCTGGGACTGTCTAGGTCTTTGTAAGATGAGTCTCAAAAGAGAAATACAAAAAAAAAAAAAACTCTCCCACACACAAGTCTCCTCACCTTATCTCTGCCTGGGTGTGAAAGATACCAGGGATGACTTGGATGAGAGAGGAAAAGAGAACTCAACACTGTAATGGGCCAGGATATGTGTATATCCTGGTTGTAGGTGCTGTGGCTGCTGTGAGAATTGGGTTCTAGGGAAAGGCAGGAGTTTAAAGCCCTGGGAACACTCTTAGGACTCGGATGTATCTAAAGTCAAGCTCAGGCCAGGGGAGGGGGTGGTATCCACTCCAGCTACACAGGCTCTCTCCGTGCAGTGCCAGCACTAGAGTTGTACAGGTGGGAAAGGCAGAGGGCTCAGATTAAGCAAGTTGCCTCCTGTTATGGATTAAGTTATGTCACCCCAAAAAATGTTAGGGCTTCCCTGATGGCTCAGACAGTAAAGAATCTGCCTGCAATGCGGGAGACCCACGTTTGATCCCAGGGTCAGGACGATTCCCTGAAGAAGGGAAAAGCTATCCACTCCAGTATTCTTCCCTGAGAATTCCATGGACAAAGACGTCTGCTAGGCTCTAGTCCATGGGCTTCCCTCATAGCTCAATTGGTAAATCATCTGCCTGCAATGCAGGAGACCTGGGTTTGATTCCTGGGTTGGGAAGATCCCCTGGAGAAGGAAATGGCAACCCCACTCCAGTATTCTTGCCTGAAGAATCCCATGGACAGAGGAGCCTGACAGGCTACAGTCCACGGGATTGCAAGAGTTGGACACTACTTAGCAACTAAACCGCCACCAGTCCATGGGATCATAAAGAGTTGGACACGACTGAGTGACTAACACTTCACTTCGAAAATAAGTTATATTGAAGTCCTAACCTCCAATACTTCAGAATCTAAACTTATTTGGAAATACAGTCACTGCAGATGTAACTAGTTAACATGAGGTTGTACTGAAGTAGGGTGGGCCCCTAATCCAGTATGTCTGGTGTCCTTATAGGCAGAAAGCCATGTGAAGACAGAGGACTGGAGCGATGCATCTATAAGCCTAGGGCCACCTGGGACTTCCCAAAGCTGGCAGAAGCATGGAGAAAATTCTCTTTTAGAGTTCACAGAAGGAACCAGCCTGCTGACACCTTGATTTAGGGCCTTTAGTCTCCAGACTGTGATATATTAAATTTCTGTTGTTTAAAACCAACCCAGTATGTGGTACTTTGTTATGGCAGCTGTATATACTCCTCCCCTTCTGCTCCTATATTTCATCACCAGCTCCCTCATCACCAGGCTTTTTCCCATCACCCTTTGCCTTTTTTAAAAAAAACTTTAAACTTTTATTTTGTATTGGGGTATAGTCAATTAACAATATTGTGGTAGTTTCAGGTGAACAGCGAGGGGAGTCAACCATACATATACATGTATCCATTCTCCCCCAAAACCCCTCCCATCCAGGCTGGCACATAACACTGAGCACAGTTCCATGTTCTATACAATAGGTCTTGTTGGTTATCCATCCTAAATATAGCAGCCCATCACCCTTTCCTTGATCAGGCCTTCTTATTATTCTCATGACAGGTCCGAGCAGCAGACTAGTTCATCCAGAGTTGCCGCCTCCTCAAGTGGACCAGCCCCCTGTGGATTCACAGACTACTAGGTCTAGAAGGGACCTTGTTAATCCACCAGTTAGCTATCCAGACTCTTCAACAAATCCAGTGGCTGGGAGCTCTCCACCCCTCAACACAATTCATTTTATCTTTGGATAGCTCCGAGTCAGAAAGTTCTTCCTTAGATTGATCTGACACCCTGGTTCTCAGCAACATCTGGCCACTGGCATGGGGGATGAGAGGAGAGAAGGTGAAAATACGGTATCATACCCCGATGGCAATGGTCTCACTCAGGTCTCCTATTCCTAGTCCCCAAACCTAGTCTCCCGTAACACAGGCTCTGTGCCCTGAAGAGCAACTCAGTTCATTACTTTAGAACTCAGCTCCTCAGAAACAACTGCAGGATTCCTGAAAACTTGCTATTTAGTTGCTAAGTCGTGTCCAGCTCTTTTGCAATGCCTGGACTGTACCCCACCAGGCTCCTCTGTCCATGGAATTTCCCAGGCAAGAATGCTGCCATTTTCTTCTCCAGGGGATCTTCCCAACCCAGGGATCAGACCTGCATCTCCTGCATTAGTGGGCAGATTCTTTACCACTGAGCCACCAGGGAAGCTACTCTGTTTTTATTGCCTTGGCCCCAGCCTGTAGCTGTGTTTCTGGCCTGGAACAGGGCCTCAGTAAAAGAATAATTACTACACGGAGACAGTGGAGAGGGGAGTGAGTAGGAAGGGCAGGAAGGCAACAAGTTTGCTAGTCAGAGCTGTCTGTCTTGGCAGAGGCCTCCACAGCCCCCCTTGGCACCTCCGCTCCTGGCGCCACTTCTGTTCCTAGGCACAGGTCTTCTACTGCCTGGTGGATTTGTGCTCTTTACACCCCGATGGCCCTGCCCAGCCCCTGGGGCAGAGAGAGGCTTCTCATCCAGGGGGAAGCTGGATGGTCACCTCCCTTCCTGAGTTCTTTCCATCCAAGTTTCCAACACCTGCATTGCCTCTCTGTCAGCAGGAGCCCTGCTCCGCGGTGGTAATCCTGTTTTCAAAGGAATACACAAAACTTCTCTTCATGTTGTAAATTATTGGGCAGATTGGGGCAGATTGCTTGGTTCCTGCTTGGACCCAGCAGTCACCTCCCTGGACCTAACATGACTGGGCTCTAAATTAAGCACTGCCTTGCTTTGAGACGCTCATGAAAAGGGCTAGCACAGTGTGACCTAATGTGTTTTATTACAGTTAATAAAATAAAAAACACTGGAACAGGGAATGATATAGAGTTCTCTGAAGAATCTTGAAAAAATATTTCCATCATCAAAAGTCAAACTGTTGCCTCTTGTATTAGTTCTTCTACTCCCAACCCCACTAAAAGTGAATGCGGATGAAGATGACTTTCTTGTGTAAAAACATTAATGAAATATTAGCTTGACTGCAAGATTATGAATGCCAGTACAGTTTTTCTTTCTATTTTAGAATAATTGAACCACTTTACTCCTTACTATAGTGTCCTTAGTATAGTGTTACTTGTTCAGTCATGTTTGACTCTTTTCAACCCCACGAACTGTAGCCTGCCAGGCTCATTGTCCATGGAATTCTCCAGGTAAGAATACTGGAATGGGTAATCATTCCCTTCTTCCAGGGATTGAACCCAGTTCTCCCACATTGCAGGCAGATTCTTCCATAAAGAAAACTGAGCACCAAAGCTGATGCCTTCAAATTGTGGTGCTGGAGAAGACTCTTGAGAGTCCCTCAGACTGCAAGGAGATCAAACCAGTCAATCCTAAAGGAAACAAACTTTGAAGATTCATTGGAAAGACTGATGCTAAAGCTGAAGCTCCAATATTTTGGCCACCTTATGCAAAGAGCCAACTCATTGGAAAAGACTCTGATGCTGGGAAGGATTGAAGGCAAAAGGAGAAGAGGGCAGCAGAAGATAAGATGGTTAGATAGCATCCCTGACTCAATGGACATAAATCTGGCAAACTTTGGGAGATAGTGAAAGACAGGGAAGCCTGGTGTGCTGCAGTCCATGGGGTCACAAAGAGTTGGACATGACTTAGCATCTGAACAACAACAACAACACTCTTTAGTGTAGCCCAAAGAAGGTTTCCAAATGACAGCCCAAGCACCGAATTTGGCTGTATTTGTGTTAAATTTCTTGTGTGGGTTTGGCTGCCAAGAGATAGATTGTGGATGGAATCTTCTATTCCGGTTTCAGTTTCTAGAGATAGCTATTGAAGCGAAATATATATTTAACAATATCTACATGTTTAAGAATTACCTGTTAGTTACCTCTGCTCTTCTTTTGAAGACCTCATCGTGGTTGCTGATTCAGTGCTACACATAAAGAGGAGAAGAGGAGCCGTGTTGAATGTACCTCCTTGCATAGCTGAGCCATCTGGCTCTCTTCTCACTGGAGTAGGCCACTGAGGCCAATACCACCTGGTTTCCCACCAGGAACAGTATTCCAAGCTAGAAGTGGCTTCTGTGACCAGCCTGCCTAAGTCATCACCAGGGCTCACTAAGCAGAGGAGCAGTAGTGCCTGCCCCTAACCTCTGGAAAAATACCCAAGGGCTGGGACTTAATGACCACTGAGTCAGCAGCAGCTCTTTACTTGTCAAGAATAGCACTGTTTTTCATTTCCTGTAATCCCTCCATGGGACAAGAAAAATCACAGATTTTATAGTGAAAGCGAAAGTATCAGTTGTTTGGTCATGTCTGATGCTTTGCAACCCGTGGACTGTAATCTGCCAGGCTCCTCTGTCCAAAGGATTTTCTGGGCAAGAATACTGGAGTGGGTTGCCATTTCCTTCTCCAGGGGATCTTGTCAACCCAGGGATTGAACCCCAGTCACTTGCATTACAGGCAGATTCTTTACCATCTGAAATCACAGATTTTATAGTACCTGGTAGAAATTTGGGGTAGCAGGGGCAAGATTATTTAAACAAAAATACAAAAGTATTCAAGAGAGAAAGAAAACCAAGGATAGAGACTAACCATCTTTTTACTTAGAAAATGGCTTTGAGTTACAACTCTCCACTGTCTGTCATCTCTTCAAAGATGCCTATGAAAAGGATGTCTTTCACACACCACGAAACACCGCCAAGATACTTTTCTGAGAAGATCCACATAGCATAGGTACCCCTGTCAACTACACAAGGTTTCATTAGTTCCTAGATATTTTCCTGACACTTTAAAAACTAGTTAAATTGAGGAAGTCTAGAAAAGTACTTATATTTTTCAAAACCTATCAGACAAAAAAGTAGAAAGAAAAAAGAAGGCAGGATAAGTAGTATGAAGAACCCTGAAACTGTAAGTAGGAAATGTGAATTATATTCTTGGCTAAGCTACAAATGTCTCTTGTGCCTGCCAGAAATCTTTCAGCTTTTTTGTTATTGTACATTTTCTGTAAGTGTCAATGGATCTGGTTTGTAAATTACTGTGCGTAGTAAGCAAGCAATGACATATATTGTAATTTTGTTGTGCTAATACTGCCAGATTCTATTGCATTTTATTATTCTGTGAACTCATAATGGAATAAAGAGTATAGACTTTGATTCAGAATACGTGTGATGTTGGTATAAATACTTCATGGAAAACCCTAAATATATTTTGAAGCCTATAGTCTTTGTTTACAGTGGGAAGACTTCTTATTTTAAAAACTGTATTTATGCTCACTTGCATCTGTTCTACTTTGAAATTTCTCAACTATGTAATCTTATTTTTTAATTAATTAATTTTTTAATTGAAGGATAATTGCTTTACAGAATTTTCTTGTTTTCTGACAAAGACCAACATAAATCAGCCATAAGTATACATACAGCCCTCCCTTTGGAACCTCCCTCTCCGCCCCCCCCCCCATAATCTTAATTATTTTTATTTGACTGTTGTTAACAGTTCTAGACTGGTCTCGGGCCTGATCTCCATTTTTCCTTACTGTCCATTCATCTTACTACTGCTGTCATGCTAAAAAAAAATTAATCATGTTTTGTAATGATATATAATGTATAAAATCAACTCTGCTTTGGCAGATGCAGTGTTAGAAATGGAGCAATTAGACCTTTCCCCCCTTTTATCTTTTACTCAAAGAGCTCAGTCTTCAGTGACTGCTTATGACATAGGATAAAGTCCAAACTCCTTGGGCCTTCACTATCTGGCCCTATCTGTTTTCCTAGGCCCCCTGTCTTTTCACATCCATTTTCTTTCTCTTTATGTTCTTCAGACCAGTCTCACTACCATTCTCAAGGTGCTAGAAAGAAACTGTGGCCATGAGTCAAATCTATTTCACCTGCCTTCACTAATTCAAGGTTATTTTAAGACTCGCGTGTCCTCCATGCAGCACGTAGCCTAAACAATAAGGTATTTGCTAGAGTTGTTTTCTAGAAACTTGAAGTCAGCTATATCTAGTCTAAGCTGAGCTGGACAGAAGTGAGTATTCACTCAGTGACCTTCTGACATCACAGGGTCAAACACTCTACCCTCAAATGGTGCTCAATGCCCTCATTTTTGAATGTGCAGAGGCCCATAGCTTATTTACACCTGCACAGAAAGACAGTTACCACCCCTTTCCAATCACCTTTTCCCATACTTCCCACACCTCAAGACATCATGCAGTTTTATTCCATAAACGTCCAGAGCCCCAAGCATTTGGTAGGCATATCTGAGATTTGGCTCCTCTCCTGGCTGCCTTACAAATCAATCCTCGCTGCTACAGACCTCATCGTCTTAGTGGTCTGGCTTGCTGCAGGACCGGTAGAACAAACATGGCTCAGTAACAAAAGCACCCCATGTTCCTTCACTTTTTCACGCTCTACTAGTCTGTGTGAAATGCCGTCCCCCATTCTTGCCCTGGAATTACCCCAGTTCAAGGGTCACCTCCTTCCCACTCCACTCAGGCAATTAGTCTTTGCCTCCACCTGGATCCTGAGGAACTATTTGCCCGCCTCTGTCTTGTGGTATCGTAATTCTCCAAGTGTCTGTCTATCTCTCCCACAGTGGCCTCTTCAGGAGCATTTCCTCTCTCAGCTCCACAACAGTATAACATAACAGATGCCGTGTCTGCCCATGAGCAGCACCCTATGAATGTTGGTCAAATCTGTGAATAAATAGAATAAATACTTCTGAAATTCTTCCTCAATCAATGGTTCCCTTAAAAATATCAGTTTCTTGGAACTCTATCTGATTATATATCTTGCTCCACATGGCAGAGTGAGTTATTAACCAGCTATAATGCTAGAAACAGTTGAGATAAGCGAGTCTGCTGAATAAAGCAGAGATGGCATTAAAGTGTGTGGAGGGGTTGTCTGTCAACAACAGTCTGTCAAAAATCTTTATCAAGGGCTTGTTATGTACCAGGTCCTTTTCTAGGTGCCACCAATGGTTTGGTTTCATACACTGAACAACAGCAGCTATTCTTTAATTTAGGTTTAGAACCCTTTCTAAAAAAATTCTTTGTTCTCACATACATGCATTCAGTTTTAATTTGATCTGTGCTCTTTGAGAGCAGTATTGCTGTGTTCATAAAGGATCTTCCCCTGCATCATCAGGTGTTCTTATGAAGTGGGCCTGTGGTCTGGGAGTCCAGACCCTCTTCATTCTCCTGTGGCTAAAGCAGGTGGAGAGGGGACCCTCACTAGGAACCACAAAGCCCTCACAAGAGCTTTGTGCCTGGTGTCTAGATGTTTCCTCCGCCTGGACTGGCAGTCAGGAAAGCTGGATGGGAAGACTGCAAGAAAAGCTCACACTTGGGAAGCCAGCAGTGGGCCTCCATTGGTGGGTGGTTTCAGTGCAAACGTTCTCATCTGTGAAACATAAAGCAGGAAACACTGAAGATCGCCAACAATCTTCTTTAAAAAAATATTTCCTATCAAGAACATTCTAAGGCACAGAGGAATTTTCTTTTCACTTTTTCTCATATGTGGGGTTTTCTAGCTAGCGTCATGAACTGAACTGAACTAAAAATGAAGCCAAAGTGAATACTAGCTTTGTCCCTAGAATTTTGTTTTTAAACTGTGGCACCTATACTGCTGTATTGTAGGTAACTAACTAGAATGTTCTTATTACTTGCTTGTCATTAATGTTTGACCTACTTGGAAACCCAACTGTGTCCAAGATAGACCCTTGCATGCATGCCAAATTGCTTCAGTCTTGTCTGACTCTTTGCAACCCTGTGGACTGTAGCCTGCTAGGCTCCTTTGTCCATGGGATCCTCCAGGCAAGAATGCTCGAGTTTGTTGCTGTGTCCTCCTCCAGGGGATCTTCCCAACCCAGGGATCGAACCTGCATGTCTTAAGTCTCCTGCATTGGCAGGTGTGTTCTTTACCACTAGCGCCACCTGAGAAGCCCAAGATAGACCCATAGTAAACACTGACTTTCACTCCAGTACTCCTGCCTGGAAAATCCCATGGACAGAGGAGTCTGGAAGGCTGCAGTCCATGGGATTGCTGAGGGTCAGACACGGCTGAGTGACTTCACTTTCACTTTTCACTTTCATGCGTTGGAGAAGGAAATGGCAACCCACTCCAGTGTTCTTGCATGGAGAATCCCAGGGACGGGGGAGCCTGGTGGGCTGCTGTCTATGGGGTCACACAGAGTTGGACACGACTGAGGTGACTTAGCAGCAGCAGCAGCAGCAAACATTGACTTTATCTTAATTTTATGAAGATCCACTGTACCCCTAACACTCTAACATTCCTAATTACAATGCTCAGCTGAGCTTATCAAAGGCAATGAATTATATTTGCCACATCTCAGAGGAAAGTCCAGAAGCATATTTGATTCTGTGCTAAAATGGCTACAGTGCAGGATTGTAGACCTCATGGGTGACTATAGTTGAAACTCACTTTGATCTTGCTAAATCCCTCTAAATAGGAAACAATGAATTAAGCCTGCAGGATAAATTCCTTCCAGCTCTTTCAGGGTCAAAGAGAACACATAAACACATTAACTGCTTTTGTTTCATATTTCTTCTCCTTCCATAGCAGAACACAGAAATAAAGAAAATTTATACAGAGTGGGCAGGAATAAAGTCTTCTGGTTAATCAAGTTAGCACACTTATTAAATATAAGATTATATTTCTTGAAGAATTAGAATGTAATAAAGTCAGTACTAAAATAACTCTCAGTGGAATTTAGCATAAATGTCTTTTGCTCCCATTTCCCCCACACAGGCATCAAACTCCATTTCCAATCTTCCCAGGCTCTGGGACCTGGCCAAACCCTTTCTTTCTGAGCCAGCTGCTTCCAGGAGCCAAGTAGGCTAGCATGCTTCTCTCCTAGCTCAGGCAGCTTTTAGAGAGTTCACATGGCACCATGGACCAGCTCTTAGACACCCAAGGCCAGTTCCACTTACTTGGCCTGCAAGCCTGTTATCCCCAGCCTCCCTGGACCTGAGACCTCATTCCCCACTGTCACCTTCAGGCATCTCAGTGCTCATTCTCCTCCGTTGCCTTTGCTGCTGGCACTCTAGCTTCCATGCCTCACAAACAAGCTGCTCAGAATATTGGATAACCAAAACAGTGTGGGCTAGCTCCAAACAGGCAGAAAGAAAAATGACCATTGTACAGGTAGGCAAGTGTTCCTCCTTTAGTTTCTGGGCTCACTGGGGGACCTAAGGATGGCCAAGTGATGGGGAACAGTCTGGAGACTCAGAAGAGTGGCTGTATACCAAGCAGGTCTGTTGTGATGGCATACACGCTGAGTGTTGGCCTGAGACTCCAAATGACTTTATCAGAATATTGCCTGCATTCATCACCTTA
This sequence comes from Bison bison bison, assembly GCF_000754665.1. Taxonomy (NCBI): domain Eukaryota; kingdom Metazoa; phylum Chordata; class Mammalia; order Artiodactyla; family Bovidae; genus Bison; species Bison bison. The sequence continues at coordinate 5,760,697 of NW_011494604.1, read as the reverse complement.
GCAGAATTCTGGTTTTTCTCTCCCACGCAGCTCTTATAAGTCATGGCTGGCAGCTCACCCATGTGTCATGGAACCCTGGGATTGGAAGGAAGGGTGGGCCTTTCTCCTTGATTCTCAAGGCTGCTTCCTTTATCATCACTCCCACTACCCTGACCCGTACCCCAAGGTAAAAACTCCTTCGGGCTCATATCAGCTAAAATATTAGATAAATACTCTGTCTGCCCCTTTCAATTGCAGCCATCTCCTAAGCTCCTGCCAGTCCCTAAATTGCATCCAGAACTTTGACTCATTTTTTTTTTCTCATATAAGAAATAGTTGAGAATTTCCTGGTGGTCCAGTGGTTGGGATTTGATGCTTTCACGGCAGGGGCCCAGGTTCTAGCTCCAGTTGGGGAACTAGGATCCTATAGGCCACATGTCATGGCCAAAAATAAATAAATGAAAAGAAAGAAATATTCATTATTAAGCCTTCATTGTTCCAGTGTGCACTATGTACAAAGATGTGTAAGAATTCTTATCTTTAAAGATAAGCTCATAGTTTAAAGAACCAGACTAGATAGTAAATGCCTGCATAGACATATAGCATTTACAAATATGGAAATATGAGCACAAAGTAATAGTTGGTATATTAGTTTTCTGTAGCTGCTGTAACAAAGTACCACCAAGCAGCTTAAAAAAGCAAAACTTTATTCTTCACAGTTCTAGAGGCTAGAGGTCTGAAGGCAAGGTGTCAGCAGGGCTGTGTGCCCTCTGAGACTCTGGGCAGAATCCATCCTTAGCTCTTTCTGGTTTCTGTCAGTGGCCGATAATCCTAGCTTTCCTTAGGCCACTTCATCATTCTAATCTCTGCCTCCATTGTCACATGGTGTTCTCCCCATGTATTTCTGTCTTCATGTGGCATTTTCTTCTTCTTATAAGGACAGCAGTTGTATTGGATTAGGATATACCTTAATAACCTCATCTTAATTTGATTAAATAGGCAAAGACCCTGTTTTCAAATAAACTCACATGCTCAGGCCCTGAGGGTTAGAATTGTCAATGTATCTTCTGGGGGGATACAATTCAACTCATAACAGTTGGGTAGGAAAGAAAGCAAGGGAAGGGCCAGAGAAGGCTGGCTGGACAGAACTGGTGAGCTGGTAAGTTGCAGTCATCCAGGAAGAGCAGGAGAAGGGGAGCGTATCATGTCATCTGGAGCTATGTGTACAAAGGGACTAAGATCTGAAGGGTAGGCACCTTTGGGAAACTGCAAGTGATTCAGTCAAGCAGGTGAAAAGGATCTATACTCAGCAGTGGCAAGAGGTAATCCTAAAAGGTAGCAGGAAGCAGGTCATGAGTCTAGTTATCTTCCCATACAAACATGCCTTCACACCTTGACTCTCCCTCTACACCTCCTGGTAACCATTTATCTTAGACACCCACTTCCCCATCACTTCCCACATTCAGTTGGTCCCTAAGTCCATCTGATTCTGGCTGCTAAGAATATCCTAAGTCTGCCTTGTCCGTTTCATACCCACTGCCTTAGTTCAGACCCTCAACATCACACACATTAGTGCAACAGCCACCCCAAAGAAGCTCCCTCTTTTATGCTCACCTGTCTCTCTCCATCTTCCTTTGCTGCCAGGGCCATCACTCAGCTCAGAACAGTGTCCTTCCCAGGAGGAAGGTGTCTGGGAGGTGGTAGGTAGATGTGTGAAGGTGGACCCTAATCCAATATGACCACATCATGTGTGGAGTGGTCTTAGCCTGCTGTCTGAATTTCACCAACTTCTTCATCACACCCTGGCATCCCCTGCAGCCAACTGAAGGCAGAGCACTAGCTTCCCAGAGGACTCCAGCTTCTGATCTACTCTTTAGGGACTGTTTTCACTGTGGCTTAGTAAGCTGGTATTCTGGTTTTATTTTTCTAATGCAAGTTCTATTACTTCCTAGATTTGAATCCTTCAATCATTCCCCTTCACCTTCAAATTGACATCAGAACTCCTTGTCATGGTTTACAAGGCTGTGTGTGATCTGACCTTGGTCACTTACCTAGCTTCATATTCCACTGCTCCTCCATAGACCCTGGGCCCCAGATCTACTGAGTTCTTTGAGTTCTCTCGAGTGACAGTCTTTCTTCTGCCTGGGATGCCGCCTCTTCATCCTTCTCTTTCTGGCTGCCTTCAGCTTGTGTTTCCAAAGGCGCATCAGGATTCGCTCCTGAGAGAAACCTCCCCTAACCCCTCAGGCTGGGGTTGGGTGCCCCTGCTTGGTGCTCCCAGTGCCCAATTCTCACCTCGATTACAGCTCCTAATCCTATGAGGCTTCTTAATCCTGCATTGTAATGGTTGATTTTCTTGTTTATCTTCCTCTCTAGAGTGTGAGCAACTTCATGAGGCTCCACGTCAATTCTCTGAAAAGCAGTGTACCCAAAGTACTGCACTCTCGGCACCTGTGGAGGTATCCTTTGCTTTTTTGGCCTAATGTTTGACATTTTTGTTTTGCTTATTCTTGATGGAATTGCTGAATTCCCACAGACGTTAGAGGTGTACTCTAAGACAATCTGCTTCAAATAGGTAATGTTGGCAGTTTCCCTTGATGGAGCCTGAGCAGCAAAGCCCCAGTGAGGTGGGGATGGAGCCCTTGCAGGCAGCTGGACACATAGCTGCGGATGAGATGTGGAGGTTATATGGACTCTCTGAAAACCATTGTCTGTGGGTGGATTCTAATTGTAAATACTTGAAATAACTTGCTCTCAGTCATCCATAATACTTGGTACAAGTTAGTTTTTATCATTTGTAGTACTTGTAATTGGAGAAGGCAATGGCACCCCACTCCAGTACTCTTGCCTGGAGAATCCCATGGATGGAGGAGCCTGGTAGACTGTGGTCCATGGGGTCGAAAAGAGTCTGACATGATTGAGCGACTTCACTTTCACACATTGGAGAAGGAAATGGCAACCCACTCCAGTGTTCTTGCCTGGAGAATCCCAGGGACAGTGGAGCCTGGTGGGCTGCCATCTATGGGGTCGCACAGAATCGGACACAACTGAAGTGACTTAGCAGCAGCAGTACTTGTAATTAACATTTCAGAATCCAGAATATTATTTAGCAATTTGAAGATCTTGACTCATAGTAAATAAAAGAAAAATAACAGCCCCAAGGGAACTAACAATATCATCCTTCATAAATGGTGCAAATCTATTATAAGCTAAAGTCTGAGGTGCTTTTGGTCAAAATAGTTTAAAAAGTCCTTCAAATGCCAAAAAGATAGGTATAAAGAATAGAACAAATAAAATTTTAAAATAAAGGGAATTTATTTTTTTCCCCACAATTTGAACTTTTAATTTTGTATTGGGGTACAGCTGATGAACAATGTTATGATACTTTCAGGAGAACAGTGAAGGGACTCAGCCACACATGTACATGTATCCATTCTCCCACAAATCCCCCTCCTATCCAGGCTGCCACATAACATTGAGCAGAGCTCTATGTGCTGTACAGTAGGTCCTTGTTGGTTATCCATTTAAAATATAGCAGTGTGTGCGTGATAGCCCCAAACTCCCTAACTTTCCCTTCCCCGAAGCAACCATAAGTCTGTGAGTCTCTTTCTGTTTTGTAAGTTCACTTGTATCATTTAAGGGAATTTGACTTTTGAGGCAGGCTTCACACCTGTCCATGTGTTAACTCCACTCCTCTGTACTAGAAGTGAGGGAAACAAAACTGAATGGCTGCATCCCTGCACTAAGGCCCTCATCATCTAGTGGGAAAGGCCAACCAATGACTAGGAGTGAAGGAGATTATTTAGCATTGACACATCGGATTTGTCTTTGGAGTCAGTAATCCTAAGAACAAGAAGAGCTGCTTTCCTGTCAAAGCTAATATGTGAGCTGTTGGCGTTCTTAGGCATAATTTTAATAATGAGTCAAACCAGTCCCCTGAGCAGAGAACTGAACACATTGCAGGAGTTACCAGTCTTTGTCCCTCAGGCAGAAAACTATCACATTGTTTCTTCACATACTGAATTTGGTGGCCTAAAATCATGTTTTCTGGAATGTTCTTTGGATTCTGTTTTCACAAAGTTTCTTTACTCCCTGAATAGTTAACTTTTATTATGCTGAAATAACAATTTTTTCTTAATTTTAAATTGTTTTGTAATTATTTTTTTCCAGTGTGTGTTTAACATTTAGGGAACCATCATTCTGTATTGAAAATTTTTCTCTCAGGTAGCCACCTGCTGGCTGTTCTTGGTGACTTTAAAGGGAGTTGTCTTTTTTAAGATGGTGGTGGAAGTGGTTGGTACAATACTAGACATTATTGATAAACAATATCAATGAATAGTAAGGTTTGTTTGAGAGCAAAGAAAGAGTCTCTAAGTTAGGCTATTCTTCTGTAAAACACTAATGTTCATAGTCTCCCTGTACTGTGGGTAACTCTTTTGCTGTAGGTTGGCAGTGAACTTACTTACAAGAAGATCTGGTACCTCAGGGCTTTTATTTGTTTGAAAGGGAAAAATTCCTTCTCCTTTCAATGGCAATCATACTTTCCTATTACAATTCAAAACTAGTTTCAGAAGGAATGACATTTTCAGAGTAAAAAGTAAGCAGGAGTGAACGAATGAGCAAGGTATACTTTCTATAACGTTGTTGCAGTTGTTTAACCGTGTCAGACTCTGGCGACCCCAGGTAGCCTGCCAAGCTCCTTTGTCTGTGGGACTTACCACTGAGAACACTGGAGTGGAAACATTGCTATTTCCTTCTCTAGGGGCTCTTCCTGACCCAGGGATTGAACCCATGTTCCCTGCATTGCAGGTGGATTCTTTACCCTTGAGCCATCAGGGAAACCTTTCTATAATGTGCAAAGGGAGAGCTGAACACAGAGAAAGTATTCACATTTAGTAAGAAATTATGGTTTTCCAATCAACACATTAAGTACATAAAATCGGCATTTGTCCCCCAAATCAGGAGGAGGCCTCAGACGCTCATGGGAAGAGGGGGTGTTAAAAGCTTCTGTTCTTCATGCTTCCTGTCCTGTCTTTGTCCAGATGGCTCTAGATGCTGGGAAGGCCTCATGAAGTCAGTAGGTTCCCTGCTTCCTGGTAGAGTTGCCGCTTGGCCATATGAAACCATATTCCTAATGCTAAAAATAACCAGAGTCTGAGTCCAAAACTTCCTTGTTGTTGACATCTCATGTGTCTGGTAGCCCTGGGAAGCAGGACATCCTACTCTCGTCTCTAATAACATAGAGGATCACCAATCTTAGCCAAAAGTCCCGCCATAGTAGCTATTCCTTGACTACAGCCCCATATAGAGAAGTTATTGTCTTCTCAAATGTAACACTGACTTTGTCCCAAATATTTTTCTCACAGCAGGTGTTTTGTTGTTGTTTGTGGCAAAAGGAACAGAAAAAGTTAAAAAAAAAATTATCCTGTAAATTTCTTCTGTGGTAGAAATGAGTGCTCAAATTCAAGTCATCACTGTAACTAACCATGTAGTTTTGTTCAAGTCCTTTCACTTTGCTGGGAATCAGTTTCTCTATTTGGAAAATGAATATGCATATGAGGGGGATGATATTCCAGTAGTAAATTGTAGAAATGTAGCAGAAACAGCAAATTGGAGGCAATCTTAGCTGAATATGTCAAAGCACATTAATTAGGATATTTGTATTTATTTGGATTCTACTTTCATTTTCCATGACTGATGCTTTTTGGGCCCTAGGGCATTTATTCATTTGCTCATTCCCACATTCATTCAATAAAAATTTACTTTGAGTGTCTATTCTGTGTCAGGCATCATCCTAAACTCTGAAGATGCAATAACGTACCAAAAAGCAAGGTTCCCGTCTTCAGAAAGCCTACATTCTTTTTTTGGCTGCACCATGTGAGTATGTATGCTAAGTCACTCCAGTCCTGTCTCTTTGTGACCCTGTGGACTGTAACAGCCCGCCAGGCTCCTCTGTCCATGGGATTCTTCAGGTAAGAATACTGGAGTGGGTTGCCATGCCTTCCTTCAGGGGATCTTCCCCACCCAGGGACTGAACCACGCTGCATGTGAGATCATATATCCCTAGCCAGGGATTGAACCCACACCCCCTCTATTGGAAGTGTGGAGTCTTAATCTCTGGATTGCCAGGGAAGTCCAGAAAAACCACATTTTAGTGGGACAAATAGATAATAAATACTTGATAATTGCAGATTGTGAAAAGTGGTAAGAAAGAAATTTTTAAAAACATGGAATGGATGGTAACTAAGGCAATCATCTTTAGGTATATGGCTGTTGTGATGCCATCTGAGCTGAGAAATGAATGTCAGAAGACATGCCAACAACCTCAGCTTCTAAGCCTGGCAAAGCAGAGAGATTATTCACATTAATAACTCATAGGTGCAAAAATGACCCATGTAGTCTGTTTCCTATGCACAGAACACTTTGTTGACACAGTGCCTTTAGGCAGAATGCAGAGATGTCAGATTTCCATAGCATCCTCCAGTAGGGTTGGTCTTGGTCATCACCAACCAATCCCTCATTTGGAGAGGGTGGATGCAGGCAGTCCTCTGACTCTGTGCAGGCCCTGAGCTCACCAGTCCTGCTCTGACCAGGCTGCAGACAAAGAATGAATATGCGCTTAGTCACAGCCAAACTGTGCTGACAAAGGAGTGACCAACTGCTTTTCCATGTACCCATTCTGGTCGGGGAGCTTCTGAGCCCATTTGTCACCTCCTGGGGGCAGAGCAGACTCACAGAGGGCTGGTAACTCTTTTGACCTGGGAAGGGCTGGAGACAGAAGGCTTGGATTAAAGGTAGGTACAGCTGGTGACTGCCTATGTATTATGACTAGAATTTTTCTTCCCTGACCTGTCCTCAATGCCTGAAATTCTACTGCTAGAAGTTAGCATCCAATCCACTCAGTTTTTGAAAGGTTTTTTGGAGGGAGATTTGTTTATTTTTTACTCTTCCAGCCCCTGAAGACTAAATTTTCTTCAGGGAAGACTTGAAAGTCTTCTTCAGGAAAAGACTTGAAAGTCTTTTGGAGAAGTAAAATGTTTCACTCTCTAAACATTTTAATATGACACCTTAAAAGAGACTCACAAAAATTCTACAAACAAGAGGAGTCAGTTTATAGGTGTCATGCCCTGAATCTTATCTGAGCCAGAATTGACCTGTGAAATGACAAATGCGTACACCCTACTCTTAGAACATGACTCCTAGTTTTCTAAGCTTCCCACTGAGTTACTCCCACTACAACTCTTCAATCTCCTGGAGACCTCTCCTTCCTCGAGAGATTCATGGTCACGGTCAGTGTCCGATGTAAGATACACGCACAGATAACAGTATCTCATGGTAGACAGCTATGGGCCTATATGTGCTCTCTCTCCCCATTGAGCTCAAGAAATAAAACATTGCTGTGGTAGCTGAAAATGTACCCCTCCCAAAGATATCAGGTCCTAATTCCTGAAACTTGTAAATGTTAAATTTGGAAAAATAGATCTTTGCATGTGTGCTCAAATTAAGGATCTTGAGATGGGAGGGGGGGAGGATTATCATGGATTATCCAGATGGGCCGTAAATGCTATGGCAAGAGTCTCATAAGAGGGAGGCATAGGGATATTCACATACACACATTTGTCTGCACAAGGAGGTCTTGTGAAGATGGATCAGAAAGAGATTTGAAAGTTGGAGTGATGTGGACACAAACCAAGGAAATGCTGGCGGCCACCAGATGAGGGAAGAGGTGAGGAACAGATTTGCCTCTAGAGCCTGCAAAGGGAGCATGGCACTGCCCACACCTTCACATTTTGAACTTCTGGCTTTCAGAATTTTCAGAGAATAAAGTTCTGTTGTTTTCAACCATCAAGTTTGCGGTAATTTGTTACAGCAGCAACAGGAAAATAATACAATTCCAATGCAATGGTAGCTACCTGTGTTGCAATCCAATTGCAACCCTCCTCTCTCCACCCTCTGGAAGTAACCTTGAATTTGGTGTTTAATACTCTCTGAATTTCCTTATGCTTTTATTGCATATGTTTGTAATCTGAAATAATAAGCCACTTTATATACAGTATCATACCATATCCTTCTGCCTATTGCCATTTGCTTTTATCCTCTGCCTCCCTTTGCATATTTTATATTATATATATATGTAAACACATATTTTATAAATTATGTATGTTGACACATGTAGCTATAGTTCACTTTAACTGTTGCATAATATTTCTTTTATGTGTGTGTGTGTGCATGTGTGTGTGTGTGTACCACAATTTTAAGATCAATTCTGCTGATGGACATTTACGTTGTCCCTGGTTTCTCAGTCCTTCAGGCAGTGACACAATGAACGTTTGTGCTCATATACAGGAATATTTCTAGGATATTTACCAGAGAATAGAATCACTAGGTCGAAGTCTGTGTCATTCTCAACTTTGCTAGATATTGTCAAACTGCTCTGCAAAAGTACTGATGTACACCTGATGGTTAAATAAGGATTTTGACAGCAGCAGATGTTAGTAAGGGAAAGGATATGCATGAAAAGGATTGGGATGGGAGACAAAGGGAGAGGTAAATAGTTCTAACAAAGAAAGAGTTCTCTACTGAGGCATGAAGCAATTTTGAATTGCTTGGGGAAATTTTTTGTAAAATTTTCCCTCTTTAGGCCACACTCTCCCCATTCTGGGATGTCTTCCTAAGGGAAGTATGTATTCTCTCAGGAAACCGGCCTGCATTAGTTGAGAGCCAGTAGACCGGGTGCCTGAGAAGTAACAAAGGGAGGAGAGACAGGAAAGGTGGAATTGAGGGACCACCAGGAGGATGGCGCTAGGCCAGGAGGGTGTGTTAAGCAAGGAACCTGTTATATGGTGCAGGGGGCTCAGGTGCATGCTCTGTGGTGACTAAATGGGTGGGATGGGGGGTGGGGGGAGGACCAAGAGGGAGAGGATATACGTATACATATAGATGATTCACTTTGCTGAGCAGCAGAAACTAACACAACGTTGTAAAGCAACAATACCCTCCCTCTGGAAAAAAAAATCAAGGGGCACTGAAATAAACAGAAGTGAGCACCTACCCCTCTGCAGGAGTCCAGAGGCACCATTAGGGCTTCAGCATGCTTGAGTGAAGGGATTGGGACAAAAGTCCGAATACTTGACTGTACTTATCCAACTTTGGCTCCTGACTGCTTGTCCCAAGCCCTCTTCGACATTTTGTTATGGAAGAGTCACTTTATAATTCAATAAACTATTGCCCCCCTGGGTCTCTGAAGAGGCTGAAGAGTTAAGGTTGGCATTTTTACATTGGAATTAGCAGCTAGGAAAATTCAGGAGAATTAAATATAATACTCCCAATGCATTTACAGAACATAACATGTTATGGAAGTAAAATATTCATCCAAATACTGTAGAGTAGGAAAAAAGGTACATGTACTGATTGAAAAACAGAGTAAAGTGTGCGTTTGTATGTGTATGTGTACATTGATAAGGATAAGGAGACAAAACGATTCAAAGAATTGGTCTTTTAAATTTATGATGTCTTTTCTCTATAAAGCTACAGGTATTCCTCCCCTCTTAGAAAAAGTTACTTTATTAACAGTTAGAACTGGACATGGAACAACAGACTGGTTCCAAATAGGAAAAGGAGTACATCAAGGCTGTATATTGTCACCCTGCTTATTTAACTTCTATGCAGAGTGCATCATGAGAAATGCTGGGCTGGAAGAAATACAAGCTGGAATCAAGATTGCTGGGAGAAATATCAATAACCTCAGATATGCAGATGACACTCCCTGATGGCAGAAAGTGAAGAAGAACTAAAGAGCTTCTTGATGAAAGTGAAAAAGTTGGCTTAAAGCTCAACATTCAGAAAACTAGGATCATGGCATCCGGTGCCATCACTTCATGGGAAATAGACAGGGAAACAGTGGAAACAGTGGCTGACTTTATTTTGGGGGCTCCAAAATCACTGCAGATGGTGATTGCAGCCATGAAATTAAAAGACGCTTACTCCTTGGAAGGAAAGTTGTGACCAACCTAGACAGCAGATTAAAAAGCAGAGACATTACTTTGTCAACAAAGGTCCATCTAGTCAAGGCTATGGTTTTTCCAGTGGTCATGTATGGATG
>NW_011494604.1:5746650-5750438 GCF_000754665.1 Bison bison bison | reverse complement strand
CGACAGAGGATGAGGTGGCTGGATGGCATCACCAACTCAATGCACATGAGTCTGAGTGAACTCCGGGAGTTGGTGATGGACAGGGATGCCTGGTGTGCTGCGGTTCATGGGGTCGCAAAGAGTCGGACACGACTGAGCGACTGAACTGAACTGAACAAAACTATAATGTACAGAACTATAAATGTGTGACCTGGAAGAGTCCTTAAAGGTGCATGGTGTAGTTCAGTTCTTTTAATGACACACAGGTGAAGAGACAGGCCTGGAGGGGAGAGGGATGCTGGCTAAGTCCTCTGAAGCCAGGACTAGAGCCCTGAATCTCATCCGAGGTCCCAACATGCTTTCCATTACACTCCCTTTCAGCTCTCCCAACAACGTAGTTCAGATTGTCTTATTCTGCTGGAAAACCTACATTTGATGAACCTATTTTCATCTTATATTTGATTTTAGCATAAAAGTTAACCATATTTAACAAATATTCAAAATGTTAATAGTTTCTCCTAATTATTAAGATGAAAGTGATTGTGTTGGGGGGAACTTTTCAATAAAATAATACAACAATTAGACAACTGTGAAAACAGACATTTTCTAAATTTCTATTTCTTTGGCATTTGGAACTCAGCTTGCCAGAGGGTCGGGCTGAACTAGAAGAAAGTTTTGGGGTCTAAAGTTTTAAGGCCTACACGACAAATACCAGCAGCAAAAATAAAAAAGGAAAGCACATCACTGTGTAATTCCACTATTCTAAGACATTAATTGCCTTCATTTCTTTGTTCACCTTCAGTCCTTGATTGCATGCCATCATTTTATGTAACTAAGTACAACTTAAGTACAATACTGCTGTCTTTTTTCACTCAAAAAGTGAACACTTTTGTCTTAGGGCTATTTTAGGTTGCAAAGAACATTACTCAGTCAAGTTAAATTAGCTCAAAAGAAAAAAAAGTTGTGTGTGTGTGTGTGTGTGTAGGTAGGTGTATGTGTGAGCCTAATCTTAGAGAAATCCAGGGACAGGAACCTAAGACAGCTAAGCCCCACAGGAATTAGAGCTGGGACACAGCCATCGGCTACTGAAGCCTCTCTCAGAAGCCTTAGGTGGGGTATGAGCTTATCTGTGCATTTCTCTTCTGCACTCTTATAACTTCAGTTGTGGATCGACAAAAACGGCCACCCCAAACCACACGACCTCTCAGTTATTACTTACAGAGTTTTCAATTATCCTTTCTCTAGATCTCTTAAAGCCAAATTCTGATTAGATTGGCCTAATTTATCTTTTCCACCCAGGTAGGCCGTCAGAAGTTTCTGTTTAGCTTGTGGATTGGCAGTCATTAACTCAGGTGGACACACCTTGGTCCTATTGGATGTGGTGGGGTCAGCACAGCACATGTTCCAGACTCTCTCTCTGCAGGCAGCAAGGCCACATACAGGGACCCCTAATCTTCCTCCCTACTCCCCCTTCATCCTCCCTACCCCCATCAGTAGTGAGTGTGGCAGGCAGGCACCAGCTCTCACGTGACCTCTATCTTCATAACGACAAATTTACGGAGTATACCACATTACATCAAGTGGCTGTTCCATAATTTACGATCTCACTCCTCTGCATGCATGCTAAGTCGCTTCAGTCGTGTCTGACTCTTTGCGACCCTGTGGGCTGAGCCCACCAGGCTTCTCTGTCCATGGGATTCGCCAGGCAAGAATACTGGAGTGGGTTGCCTTGCCCTCCTCCAGGGGATCTTCCCTTCGCTCCTCTGCTGTTAGTTTTCATTTTACTTTAGCTCCTTTTAGTTTGGGGGCTGCTACAAGTAAAAGTATGATGAACACCTCTGTACATGTATCTTTCCTTTCATATGGAAAATATAAAATAATCTTTATATTACATAAATTACATTCTCTGAGTACTTTCAGGATGTAAGATATAACCTTGCTTTTCTTTTCTTTTTTTTGGTTTAAAAAGTGCCTGTACTTGCTAGAGATTTATACTTCAGTAGTTAACAGGAAAAATAATAGGATGTGCTATTTAGTATTTTTCAAAACACTATTTGAAAAAACACCAGAGGTGGATGGGTGATAGCTGAAGCAAGATTGGTGAAATGTTGATGACTATTGGCACTGATGATGGGTATGTGGGGGTCATTTATTTATGGGCACACGGGGGGTTGCTACTGTCTCTATTTTGCTGTTTAATTCCCACTTCTTTTGCTTTCTCTTCTGAAATTTTTGTTGTTTTACCCCATGATGCCCCCATGCTACCCTCTGAATTCCTCCCATTTTCTCGGATTCAATGACCCCTGATACTTGCTTCTTAGTTTCCTTATCCTTTCCCAAACATCTCAAGTCCACCCATCTATTGACTTACTCAGTAATTGATTCACACAAGAATTGTGAGCCTATGTTTGGGCAAGACACTGTAAAAGGTGCAAAATGTAGTCACGTTTGTTGTTTTAGATGCTATTAGACAGCCGTTAAGAGCTATTAACACAGTCATGACTTTTCTTGAACTATGAGGTAAGAACTAGACAATCAGCTTAACACTCTGGGAAGAACTATAGAAGTCAATAGAACAGTCTTATGGACTCTATGGGAGAAGGAGAGGGTGGGAAGATTTGGGAGAATGGCATTGAAACATGTAAAATATCATGTATGAAACGAGATGCCAGTCCAGGTTCGATGCACGATACTGGATGCTTGGGGCTAGTGCACTGGGACGACCCAGAGGGATAGTATTGGGAGGGAGGAGGGAGGAGGGTTCAGGATGGGGAACACATGTATACCTGTGGCGGATTCATTTTGATATTTGGCAAAACTAATACAATTATGTAAAGTTTAAAAATAAAATAAAAAAAAAAAAAAAGAAGTCAAGCCAGGCGCCCTTCACTGGGGTGGGCAGTGACATAAGGCACAGGAAGCAGCAGAAGGCTGAGATGTGGGAAGAGGCTCTTCTTTAATACCTACAGCTTCCTTCCTACCTCTTTGTCTAGTGAGTTTCAGCCTTTAGGAATTTTGAATTGCAAGCTACCTTTTGAGGTCATATTTATTTAGTAAAATGAAAATGATACATATTAAGCTTCTTGTAATTTTTATAACCTTTAATATAAAGCAGTGAAGAGTCTCAAACGCTCCAGGAAATGAGTATTTTATATTTGTGCTGAAAACGCAAAAATCTAATCAAATGGCTTCATTTTCTGTTCATTTCCCAAACATTAATGGATTACAAATTTTGTGCAAGATAAGAATAATCGCAGGGTGATCATTTTGAGGCTGTTTTGATTTTAAGAGTTAAAATGTAAAAAAAAAAAAAACCAATCAGGAGCAAACTCCAGGTGCTTCCTGACTCCTTGAAGCTGGAACGCCCCAGTGTGTGACTGTACCACCTCATAAGTGCCTGTGTCTGGCAGGGGTTGAGATCTTCTCAGAGCTTCCCCAGCTCCCGCCACACGTCTCTGCCTTTGCACCCCTCAGCTTGGATTAAAATCCATATCTCTACTTGTCAGTCTCCCTCGCTAGTCTGTGAGCTTCTGTGGGAGAAAATGGATTCTATTTCTCAATGCCTGGAATGCTCTTGAGTCCCAGTAAATATCAGCTGAATAAAAGACAAAAAAAATTATTTTCTTAAAAATTCCCATAGCTTGTCCCTCACAGACTCTCTTCATTGCACAGACTTAAGATGGTCCCATTCTTCACGTGGTTCTGAAGACCTCCTGAGAGCAAATGTTTCCAGGAAACTGCCTGTCAGAGACTCAAAACTTCCATAGGATTCCCCCCACTAAGGACTGCCTATTGCAGGATGGGGGCAC
>NW_011494604.1:5742815-5746550 GCF_000754665.1 Bison bison bison | reverse complement strand
CCTGGATTCGGGTCACTTGGAATGTGCCTTTGCCATCAGCTTTCTCTTTCTAGAAACAGGATTGTTACCTTTAAACTGTTCAGGGCTTCATTTTTTTTTTCAACATCACTGCTTAAGGATTTCCAAACTTAGGCTTCTCATTAAAACCCCACAATAATTAGTCCAGTTTAGAATCTACTGTGAGCACAGCAGGTCAGCAGCAAGTTTATTATCAGACTTGCAAGGTAACAGAATGGTGCATGGCTAAATGTCTGGGCCAGCTTGCCTTGGGTTCTTCTCCATTAGCTTCTGCTGCCACGTTTCCCTTCTGGTAGGTTTGTAGTAGGTTGCTCTGGTGGTTTGGTTTGTCTTTATGAGGGTTGGTATAGGGGAAAAGCAAAGCAAGAGAAGGAACATGGAGTGAATGCAGCTCCCTTTAGAGCCTGGTTACATGGACTCGGGACAGTTCACCTGATCTGTGATCGTCATTTTCTCAACTTCAATGTTATTAGAGGTCAGGATATCTTTGAGATAGGTCACTGTTTCTGGAGGGAGATAAGGGTTTCTTCCCAAGATCCAAACATGATCCATGTGAAAAAGCCAGATGATTGTGGTACAGGAGTACACGAGGGCGTAGTTCTCATAGTCGGTGGCCAGGACCCAGTACGGAGCTGACGGCATGACTGAGAACCAGAGGAAGGCAGTATTAGGAGGGACCAGGGCAAGAGAAACCTTCATCTCCAGGGTCCTGGAAGCCAGGCTCTGGGATTCTAGTTCTTCTACATCAGTGGGTCTTCATTCTGGCTTCATGTGGGAATCATATGGGACCTCTGAAAAACACCAGGTGCATCTCTCCCCACCCCAACTCCCAAAGGCCGAACTGGAGCTTGTTGGTACTTTGGAAAGCTTCCCAGTAATTCCAATGTGCAGCCAGAGTTCAGAGCCACCATTCTGGATCCCCATTCCCTGACTGCAGGTTGGTACCTGGAAGCCCGTAATATCTGGAAGTTTGGGCCGGATCCCCTGGATCCGGTGCACTGAGCACAAGTGCCTATGGAGCCATTACTCAGTAAGTGCAGTTAGGAATGCACAGTCAGGAGCCCCAGGCTTTCCAGGTTTGTACCATCCAGCTTCCTCTATAATTCACCTACAGGAGGAGGTAGAGGCTAATGTTGGTTTGCTTGTTTTTCTTCTTGTGTGAACTTTGAAAACCCCACTATTCTTAAGAATATGGTAAATCAGGTGATGGCTGTTGTTTAGTCACTCGGTCATGTCTGACTCTTTGTGACCCTATGGACTGTAGCCCATCAGGCTCCTCTGTCCATGTGATTTCTCAAGCAAGAATACTGGAGTGAGTTGCCATTTCCTGCTCCAAAGGATCTTCCAAAGCCAAGGGTCGAACCCGCATCTCCTTCATCTCCTGCATTAGCAGGTGAGTTTTTCACCACTGAGCCGCTGGGGAAGCCCAAATAAGGTGGTAACAGGTTACAAATTCTTCCTAAAGGGCCTATAGAGATTCACTGATTGACATCTGAGTAGTGTTGAAAGTTCAGTATTAAAAGGGTCTTTAAGAAGACAGATGGAGGGTTTACTTTTCCATTTGAATCCAGAAATTTCCTTTGTGAACTTGACCTCCACAGCCAAGCCAAGTGTGTGGCTCAATGGCACTGGCTCCATTGTGTCAGCTCCATCTTAGGCCTGCACTCCTAGCCCTCCCCTTTTTTGCCCTACTGAGCTTTAGCTTACTCACAAGGAAAGCACCCAAGCCAAATAAGTTACCTACAGTCTTTATCTCACACGAAAACTGAAAGAATGTCTTTTGCTGACACAGGTGGTTAATGGTCATGAGACCCCTGGGGTGAGGGAGGGAGGAGGCAAATCCCTCAGTTTCCCTCAGTGTGGACATGCTTCCTTTAGTAGTCAGATTCTATTTTTAGCTGTGGCCCCATTAAGCATCCCTGTCCCCCTTTTGGCAGAACGCAGTGCAGCTGGGAATGCCTCTGATGGTCGTCTACATGATTCTGTCTGGATGTAAGTTACCCATAATAAACATAACCTTTCTTTATGGAGTTGCCCGCTTTCCTTTCCAGTCTCAAAGTTCCTTTTAAATTCAGAGGATATTATTCAATAACTCCACCTCCCAACACCAAGGAAAACCCACTGTCCAACTGGAAGGGGAACCAAATGAAACCCCCAAAATTTGGATAGAAAGTGGCAAACAGAGCCAGGACTCCAACTTACCTTCACTCTTACCAGCTCTTGCTTTTAAACTTTCTCACATGTTAGTCGTTTTTCTAATAACTACTAATTTTGCAGTTATTAGTTCCCTCTGGGAAAGAAGACTGGCTTGAGTCTCCTAATACTCATGCCCAACAGGCTTCAATCTGTGCTTCCTCCATTGACATACTTCCTGTAGTTTTATAATAAATCACCTGGCTGCTTTTCAGTATCCACACTGACATGTAAGCTTCACAGGGACATTGGCCAGCTCTGTCTTGCTCATCTTTGCATCTCCAGGGCCTAGCCCAGCATACGGCAGGTAGGAGGTGTTCCACAGGTAATTATGCATTGAATCAGTATAGGTGACACTCAGATGTGACAGGACTGCTCCGACCCAGGGCTCTAGCCTTCAGTTTGTTGAGCTCCTGTCCCTGACGCCTCCTGAGAGAAGTGTATACTTACACCAGAAAAACTTAACTGCCAGCTTGGCAGGCTCTGTGATGTTCTCCGGGGTGGCTTCACCTTCAATTTGATTCACAGTTCCATCAGCTCTGCAGTGAGTAAAAAACAGAACAAAAAAACCTGAACCAGTTAAAAGCCACAAATCAATGAAAGGCAAGATTTGTGACACCAACAATCATGGTGGCCAACAGTGCAATTTCTGGGTAGGAGATTCTTGACGGTAGGCTGGGTCCTGGGTCTATTCCCTCCCCTTGGCCTTATTACTGTCTCTGGACTGAGCAGAGAAAGACAGTTTTGGGGTAATAAGGATCAACAATTGCAATGGCCAAGGACTGGATGATATGTGAGATCCTGGCACTTCAACCCTTTTTTTCAGAGTATATGTAGTGGCCTGCAAGGCTGTTTCTTGCTCCTGGACTCCAAAGCATGACGGAGGAAAAAGGGAAAATTTACAAACAAATGAATCAACCTCACACAAAAAGAATATTCATTTCTTTAAAAATGACAAGGGTCCAAAGGAAAACATAAAGGCTGACTAGATCACTAAAAATCATGCAAAACATGAAGTCTGGAGATCTGCAAAGTTTTCCCCCTCTTTGGGCCTCAGTGATATCAGGAGCTTTGAAACGAGTCTGATTTTTCTTTATTCAAGACTCTTCCAGTATTGTTTTGTTTTATGTGGGGTCAGAGAATCAGCCACTGTGTTGTGGCTCACAGGAAGCTTAATGGGTAATATAATGGCCGTGGGAAGTCTTTCTGAGCCTGTGTGACTACCAGTCTGACTGGTACTTGTTTTCTTGGAGTTGAACACACTTCTTAGACAACTTAGGAAACAGGAATGGCAACCCTTCATGTCCAGCTTCTTTCATTTGTCTTCTGGTTTCTTCTCCATTTCACTTCTCCCTGGTTTTAATTTACTTTAAAACTTTTTAATTTATTTTTTAATTTTTATTTTTGGGCTATTTCTGCTTTATTGACTATGCCAAAGCCTTTGACTGTGTGTATCACAATAAACTGTGGAAGATTCTGAAAGAGATGGGAATACCAGACCACCTGACCTGCCTCTTGAGAAAC